>NC_088922.1:60035000-60050000 GCF_038396675.1 Hydra vulgaris | reverse complement strand
TGCGAACTTTTACTCATAAACAAAACAAAAAAGATCAAAAGTTTTCCCTCACAGAGTCTTAGTTTAAATAAAAAATCAAAAAAGCACATTAAGTTTAATGAAAATTGCAGCGTAAAAGAGCTTAAAATCTTTTACTTCTGTTTTTTAAATATATTTTGTGCTGGGTAATTTATGGACAATCCCTAACTACAAAGGCACATTAATCAGATGAGTATTTTTTATTAAAAAAAATCTAAGAGCAGGAACTTACCTTTGATAAAAAAAAAAAATGTTGTTAAAAATTATAAAGTTTTTTTAATATCTTGATAAATAAATTATTCTAGCAAGTTTAATTAACATGAAACTTATTTTTCAAGGTTTTTTTATGATATGAACAGAACTTGTCTTGGCACTTGGGTCACAACTTGTCTTGACACTTTAGAGGTCAAAAAATAAATAAACTATCAACATTTAATAAATTATTAACATTTTAAACATTTTTAACAATTTTAACAAAATCTTTGCATACTACTCATAAACTAGTTAATCATTTTTATTAAAAACTAATACAAATTTAATTTCAAAAAATTAATGCGAGAAAATTTTTTTTGTTTAAAAGCAGTTTCAAAACTGAAAAAATCATCTTTTCATAAATTTGTTATATGAAATTTACTGATAAAATTCTCTAAAATATTTTTAATAAATCTAATAATTTTGTCTACAGGGTTGTTTATGGTTTTATCCGGCAATGCATATACAGTTATAAGTGCATTAAGCACTTTGGTATATGAGTACTTCTATAACCAAATGAAAAAAAAAATTATTGATTTAAAACAATAAATAAATAAACAAATTAGTTAAATGAAATACCTATAATTTAAAGTAACTTGAATTAAATTTATTTAAAAAATTTTCTTAAACATAGTTTCTTCTTTTACATAGTTTGGAAACTTATAAAAAGATTTAGAATTAAATTTAATAAACAAATTTATTATTAATATTTATTAAACAACGTGTGTCCAGTTTGTCAATACCGTTAAACATTCTGCTCAATATGTTGTTCAATAATTCAAAACTGCCTGATATTTGTAAAGCTGCAAATGTAACCCATTATTAAAGAAGGGTAGTAGATTGATTGCAGAGAATTATAAACTCATATCATTAACCTCTATTATATGTAAGGTCACAGAGTCCATTATAAAAGGCTGCATTCTTAACTTTTTATATGGTGAAAAGTTATTGAACCAGAATCAAATGGATTTTTGAAACATAATTATGTATCACTAATTTAGTAGGATCTATGGATTTTATTATATATTATTTGTCTTAAAATTCATCTATGGATATTATTTTTTTAAATTTCATCGAGGTCTTTAACTCAGTTCCACATCAGAGATTATTGTTAAAATTATCAGTTTATGGTATAAAAAGCAAATTATTAAAATGGATTGCAGATTTTTTATATTAACTTACACGACAAGATTTTATGGGTGATTTTATATCAAGTTAGGTGATAGTGTTCCACATAGTTCTGTGTAAAAACTAGTTAATCAATTTAGACAACAACAAATGTAAAGTTATGCACATTGGCAAACAGAATTTAATGTACAATTATAGTATACATAAAGTAGATGGTAGACAACTAGTCTTAGAATCATCGAATGAAGAAAAAAATTTAGGAATCACAATAAGGTCAGATTTGAAATGGGTAGCTCAAGTGTTAAACACGTGTAATAAAGCAAATGCCACAATTGTCTGATTTTTTGCATAATAAACACACTAATTATTTAAATTTTATATAAATCAAAAAAAAAAAAAATTTATTAATACAGTCTCATTTAAAATATGCAAATAAGGTGTAATAAGGTGTCTGTATCTAAAGGGAGATATAGAAAGGCTAGAAAAAAGCTATAATAGACTGCAATTAATTGAAATTTAGATAGTAATAAAATAATTAGAGTTTTTAGTTACAAACATACTTGACAGAAATAGTGAAATCCCCGTGTTTACTTTCACTTGGTCTTACAAGAAAGCTTCCATCAGCAAGTGGAGTGAGAAGTTCTTCTGCTTGCGAGCCATTTAAACTACTGTGAAACCATCTAAAATGAAAAACATATACGTATCAAAATATTGTTATTTTTTTACTTTTTTAATTATGCAAAATTAATTAACTGTAAATGATCATAAAAAAAACAATAATTAAAAAAACATAAATTTAAAAATTTGGATTGCAAAAAATTAATTACTTTAAGGACATTTTACCAAATGGATTTTTTTAATGTTCATAACTTTTCGCAAACATATTTGTTTAAAATGATATATTATATGCATTCACTAAAATACTTTCTACAAACAGGATATTATATTATACGTTTACATGTTGTCTTTAATAAAATCTAACGCTCGGTATCTTGCATTTGTAGTTAACCGCTTGATTATAAACACGTTAGTTTATAAACCGGTACAACAGTTTTTAACCATTATATTTAGTTTATAAACCGGTATAATGATCAAATAAATATTCTACATACTTACTTAAAGCTTAGTCAAAAGATTAAATTATTATAATAATAAACACGAGTTATGATAATGAAATATAAATTAAAATATGACTTGGTCATAAAATTAAATAGAACGTTTGAGAGACGTCTTTTAAACAGGTTTTTAGTATTATTATTACATTTTCCATATTCAAAAGAAATAGATTTATTTCTTATGACTATGCATTTTTTTACTGGCACCAAAAAAAATTTTTTTTGGAATGGAACAAAAAATTTTTTTAATCGAACAAAAAATTTATAATATCTAGTTCTCGCTCCTCGTGTCTCTCAGTTTAGGTTAACTGTAAAGTTTCTTAACTTTCAGTACCTGGTGGCCAATGGAAATATACCGTCTCTCTCTGACCGATTTTAATTCAAGATTCATTTTTTTTCTATGAGATACCCTCAAGATCTCCAAATAGGTCGTACAAAGCTGGATGATTTTATCTATAATGGAATCTATAATGGAGTTTTTATCTATAATGGAATTAATGAATTCAGTCACATGTTTTTCCCTTCTATTATTATTAAATAATAGAAGGGAAAAACATTTAATTAGAGTCCAGATCTAATTAAATTTGTAGAGGGGCTAAATGGGCATCACAACCAACTCCATAAATAATCCGCAAAGCAATTTTTTGATAAGCTCTTGAGAGAACTCATAAAATACCGTGACACTTTTTTTAACAAATTCTATATGTGGAGAAAAAGTAAGATGCCATACGAGGGTTACCCCAGTAATTTCACAAACTTGACTGGTCTAATTACACAATTGTCTACCACCATCAGCGGATCATCAGGCAGTTTCTTTCAATGACACTTGGAAATTATAACTTGTGTTTTCGATGAATTTGTTGTGAGACCAGATTTACAGAATTCTTCAGTATTGTTGAATGTATGTTCCAATTCAGTTATTACTTTGTAAGTGTTCAAATCATACGATATCGTCTACAAACTGAGTTGTAAAGGTTGGAAGATCTCTAGCATATATATTAAAAAGTTTAGGAATTAGTCCACTTCGTTGAGGAAGTCCGCAAGGCATTGGCACCCAATGGGTTATTTAATCTCCTGAACAACTCTCTGCTTTCTATTAGATAAATAGTTTTAGTTGAACCATGATACTGTAATCAAACTAAAACATTCTTTTTTTGAATAATGATTAATTTTTATTTAGAAGTTGATGCGGAGCAAATGTCAAATGTTTTAAATAAGTCAATCAAAATAGCACCAGTAAATTTACCCTGATCAATATTGTGCTACCAAAAATCTACTGAATTTATAAGAGCATTTTTAATAAATAACTCGATTCCTCACTAAACCCAGGCTTTGTTTTATATAAACTTTTTTTAAGATGTTGTCTAAAGTTTGTAATAATGTTTTTTCATTTTTTATTTAATAAAATCAATCATTATAATAAAACAAAAAAACAAACAAAAAAAATTAAGGTATTATAAAATAAAATTTAATGTGTACTATTTTTTGCTAATAATTTTTTGTTTTGTTTTATAATTTTTTTTTTTTTTTTGAAATTTGGTAATTATTTTTGTTATTGTTTGCTATGAGAAATTATCTATTCTTGCTCTTCCAAAATGACTGATAAATGTTTTTTTAATGTTTCTTTTTAGGAGTCGTGTAACATCTTTTTTTTTTTCTTTTGCTGAACATTTTTGATGGAAAAGTTAAAAAATGAAATTTTCTTTGTTTTTTCTTAACTTATTACATTAAACGTAATATTTATAAATTATTTACAAATGCAAAAACTTACAAATACTATTTACAAATTTTGCAAATTGCGCGATTTTCAAACGCAAACTTTTTTACTTAATTGTGACTAAATCGTCATTCAACCTTCATAAGTATTTTTTATAACGTTAAGTTACTTCTTTTATCTTACCGCTCAAAACGATGTCTTGTTTAAATATTAAAAAATAATAAAAAGTGGCTCGACCAAAATGGCTTACTGCTTACGTTAAATCGCTTAGCGCGTACATAAATGGCGTGCCAGTTTACGCTTTAACACAAGGCCTGTAAACCCATATTGTTCTGCAGGAATCATGTTATTTTTATCACAATAGAATGAAAGCTGTTTAGCCGCAATCTTCTTAAACAATCTTCCGTATACCAGTAGTATTGAAAAGGTCTGTAATTCTCTGGTATGCAATCGATCCTTTATATTTTCAAACTGCAACAATATTGGCACATTTTCACTTTATAGGAAAATAGTGTACTTCAAATCTTTTGTTAATAATGTTTGTAATGTTTGGCGAAATAGCAGCAGCTAATTTCATTAGGACAAAAGCTGGTAAGCCTTCATAACCAGTTGCAGATTCCTTCAAGAAAGTAAGTAACTGTGATGGCTAATGTGCCCAGCACACAGTAGCTAGTGGACAACTGTTCAGCTGGTACAGCAATAATCTCTGAACAAGTAGCAGAGGTTATTGTTATTCTTGTTGGAGCTATCAATCCGATAAAAGCATTAGCAAGATTTAAACTATCAAGTAACGACTTTGCTGGATATAATGTAGGTTCCACATTGTCAGCATTTAAGTCACCATATATGCAAATTGGTTTAATTGAGCAATACCAATAATAATTTGGTTAAATTTCAAAACCAGTCGGGTGGAGCATTAGGCGTTCTATACACTCCTATAACAATTATGGTTCTATTAGGTTTTTTTAACTGAATTTAATTTACTGTAGCTTCTATTCCCTGGTGCTTCTATTCCCTTTTAATTCTTCATTGAAACAAACTTATTACTTTTGGACGAAGATTTTCTTTAATTTATGTAACCACCTAAAGAGTTTCTTACAAGAGTTATTTGCAAAGAAGTCTTTAAATGCAAGATATCCACTAGCGATTATTTCATACAACTTTGTTTCCTGTAAACTGACTGTGTTTATTTTAGAGATGTCATCTTTTTCTATAAACCATTCATCTCTTAATCCATTATTATTCCATAACACCAGTCAAAATGAATTATTAGCTTTGGTTTTGGACAACACTTTTCTTTTAGCCAAATACTAAATTATATTTTTAACGTCTTGAACGGAATCAGAAAAATGAGTTTGATTGGTATTGATATTTAAAGAGTACAACTGTGTAGGTGATACTACTCCCGGCCGGCGCACCTAATTTCTCTTTCGGAATGAAAACCCTTATAGACATGTGTTTGTCACAATCCAGGCGTAAACCAAAAACATGTGTATTTCCTGGACAGTTTTACTCCAGATTAACACGTGTTTTTTGAGGTCAAATTTAAATGTCGCGTGCTTTTATCACTATTACGTTTTAATAGATGGACCTTTAACGCATTGTTTTATATCAAAAGCGCCGTCAATAACTGAAATTCTATGCGGATTTGAATTGTTAGCGTCATATTTTGAAATAATTTTATAAAATAAACCGACATTTAACCGACATTTTTAGTTTGCTGACTTTTTTCAGTAAGTGTTGTATTACTCGTAAAAGACTAATTTTTACAAAATATAAATGCATTTATGTAATTAAGAATGTCTCATGTATTTGAAAACATTTTATGTAATTAAGAATGTCTCATGTATTTGAAAACATTTTTATTAATATGCAAGCTTTGTTTAATAATAAGTTATTTGATAAAAAACTTTGACGTCAAAACTAATGTTTTTGTAAAAATACAATATGATATACTAATATGAATATTAGATTTTGACATCAGTACTACAATGAAATACATAGTAGTAATACATAAGTACTACTATGTAATACATATGTAGTACTTATGTCAAAGTCGATTTTTCAATGGCGGGGTGAGCTTTTTTCAAAAGATATGCAAATAGTTGTGGCCATGGCCACATAGTTTAAAGTCATGTTGATTTATAAGCAAATTTATTTAATGTTTATCAAAGATCTTTTAGAACTTTTGGAATTAATTATTGAAATAATTTTGAATATATGTTATTGAAAACGAATATAAACAACTTTAAGACTTGCGTATCATTTTTTCGTCTAAATGGTTGTTGATAAACTACGTCACGCTAAATTTAAATTTTAAAAAATTCGCGGTAAACATTGCTATATTATTTTTAAAATCTCTGCAAAAGAGTCAATAATAATAATAAATTTTGCGTGACGTACTTTACGGATGACCTGTAAAGAAGAAAACTGTCCCGTCGGAGTAAAATGTTCGATAGGACATTTTACTCCGGAGTAGATGTTTCTACAATGGAGTAAATTGTCCGCTTTGAATAAAGTGAAATTGCATAAGACAAAATAGCTTAAAAAAGAATGCGGATGCTTTTAAGTAAGGCAAATTATGAAAGTACTTGGAGACTTAGGCGCTACTTTACATCTCTACCCCCTCCCCTATTTTTATTTTTGATTATGATAGAGAACTTTATTCTGATTAAGAATCATATAAAAACATAAACCTGAAAACCAAAGGAAAGTTCTCTAATTTGATGTTGAAGTGTCCAAAAAATATACCAAAAACGCTGAAATTCGCGATCTTTTTTGAAACACGACTAAGTTAATAATTAAGGCGGTAAACATGAAATCATTAAAAAAAACTTTATAGCCCGGTTTTTATTTCGCTAAAACATTTTTTGGAGAAATTTGTTGTGTATTTTCTTTTTATTTTAGTATTTTTTTTTGCGCCCACATAAATTCTGACAAATAATCGGAAATCATTTCACGATTTGTGGGCCCAAACATAGCTTAAAATTTGGCTTTGCTTCTTTGCCACATTTCCACAACCCTGTTTGTTGTAACATTTGTTGCGGGATCAACAAAATGTAAAGTATGGCTTACTGTACCATGTTGAAAACCTTGCGCTGCTAAACCTCGGTATGTTGCCCACATCTCGCTCCATATTTCAGTTCCAGGACGAATCCATTGTATAATTATGGATAATAAGGTTACTGCATCGCGGTGCGCTACAGGAATGAGTAACCCTTCTTTAGTCGCTATATTGTACGCACCAAAAACCCATTGATCTTCTACAATTCCACCTCGGTTGTACTTCCTTCTTGAAAAAAGTGATTCATCTATTTCCACTATTGAACCTGGCCCTTCTAATTGCACACGATTGTTAAAGAAATAAGTAACGGCAATCTCTCTACAAAATTGATTCCAACCAACTACAATTTCATTGCCACCAATTTCTAAATCCTTTTGAATGTCTTCTACTGAAAGACCACGACTTTTTCCGGCACTACGAGTCCAAATATAAACAATACCTATTATTTGCCAAAGTTTCAGTTGAGAACTTTCAAAAAATCTTCCAACACGAATACCTATTTTCTTTTTGCATTGTTTTTGCATGCATCTCCAAATCTTTCCATCGACATTATGACTATTTTGTTCGTTGCTCTGGATGTTACATCGAGGACAGATCATAATGATAGCAAGTAAACCAAACTCCCTGCACCACCGGATGCGTACGTTATTATTGTTTTTAAACCTGCGACCAATTTCCGGTAAATTAAGACTATCAAACTCAATAATAGTCGGTCGTCTGGCATTCGCCATTTTATTTTAAAAACAGAAATACACTAACATTTCTTTTAGAAAGTCTTTTATAATTACATTTTGTTTTTTGCAAATTTTTTGCATCGAAATTTTTATAAATACTTTCGGAATTTTCATGAGTATTTTAATTACTTTCAAACTACAGAAACTAGGTGGCGTAATTAAATGATGAAATTTTAAAATGTTATAAAAAAGATGTTATAAAGAATATTAGCGTTTTTGATATATTTTTTTGACACTTCAACATTAAATTAGAGAACTTTCCTTGAGTTTTCAGGTCTATGTATTTCTACGATTCTTAATCAGGATAAAATTCTCTATCATAATCAAAAATAAAAATAGGGGAGGGGGTAGAGATGTTAACTAGCGCCAAAACTTTATTAAAATAATATCACAACAGACCTATCACAAAGACCTAGATGTCACAATATCACAACAGACCTATCACAAAGACCTAGATGTCACAATATCACAACAGACCTATCACAAAGACCTAGATGTCACAATATCACAACAAACCTATCACAAAGACCTAGACGTCACAATATCACAACAGACCTATCACAAAGACCTAGATGGCACAATATCACAATAGACCTAGATGACCTAATATCACAATAGACCTAGATGATAGATCTATGTTAGATTTTAACTTTAATTATTGGTGTTCAACTAATTATTTTATATTAACACATTTTACAACAGATTTATATTCTTAATAATGTGTATGAAATTGAATTATTTATTAAGCTTACAAATAACCTATAAAAGTGATTTAGTTTTTTAATAAGAAATTATGGCGTATACTCTAATGTAATGTTGGTAAAAAAAAAAATATTGTTATACTATTTTTTTTTTGTTATCACATTTTAGTATATTATACTTATTTTAACATTTCAATTCATTTTACTATTTTTCTCAGGTTTACTGAAAATAGGAATTGTCTTTATAGCTCGGTATCTTTGATTTTACATGAAAGTAAGCTTCAAAAATTAAATACTTCAAAATTATGGAGTTATTTTAATCAATATAGATCTGAATATTCTCAGCTTTCTAATTTGTTTTTTATCAGTGTTTCGTTTAAATGCTCCGACAGTTATTCAACAATAAACAATAATATGATTTCTGAACTTCTTTTAAAAGAAGCGTATAGAAATTGCTTTGATAAAACATTTTCATCTTTCATTTGTCTTAGAGCATTATCTAATGTTATAAGGCAACCTATTGAATCTATCTATCCTGAAATTGGTTTTTATAAGAGTGTTAAAAAAGTTTTTTTAATACTCTTATAAAGCCTCACATCCAAAAATTAAATTGTTCAATAAATATTTTGTGGTGCAATTTAGATAAAACAAAAAACAAGAGTGTTTAATATTTTTAAGCCAAATTTTGTAGCACTGATTAAAGATCTTCCAAAAAAATATTCAGCTGTTGTTATGAGTGAAGACTAGTTTTCCACTTACAGATTACCAAATACAAAAAATAATTCAGCCTAAATTATTCTTTCCTACTGTTTCTTAGAACACTTCAGATACAGATAAGTCTGGTATTTGTAATAAAACAGTTAAAAGTAAAGTAATTATCTCAAAAGATGCCAGCAACAGTGATAAAAACACTCTTTAATCTAATGTTCCACAAAAGGAAAACAAAGTTGTTGAAATTACATATCACAAACCAGTTAGCATTATATATAAATACAAATCAGTTAGCATCTTATTCAAACTATGATGTTTCATCATACCATCTACATGGTGAAAAATAAAAAACAGGAACAAATGATAATGAACTGTTATCTCTAATAATTAATGTCTGGTTTCTGGATAAATGCTTCCAATTTCCTTTCACAGGTAAAAGCAGAAAAAGATTTTTTTCGCTAAAATGGTTAGATAATTTTTCTTGGCTTTGTTACTCTAAAATTCTCTAAATATTTCTAGGAAGCAACGTATAGAAGAAAACAAAAAAAACTTTGAATCAATTTTTAAGACTATAATATTTTAAGGTCAAAATGATATGCTCCTACGAGGTCATAGAGACAATAGAAAATATCAAGGAAAAATTGGAGAATCTTCAAAAATTACAGGGCTGGGTAATTTTATTGAGCTTTTAAACTTTAAAATTAATGCATGCGGTTTAAATCTAAAGGAGTATCTTCTCTCTGCCCCAAAAAACTCCACATATATTTCAAAGACCATTCGTAACGAGTTAATTAAGTGTTGTGGAAATGTAATTGAAGAGATTTTATCAAATGATATTATTATAAATTCGTTTATAGTTTCTTTAGTTTTAACTAAACAACTAATGGATTAATTTTATAGAACTTGTTTCTCCCTTTAAACTAAATCTTTTGATATTTCCCAGCAACTGGATAAAATTCAAAATTTGACTAATCGTTTAAAAGAAACACAAAGTAATGTTGATGTTTACCATAACAAATGTTATAAAATTGCTCTTGCATTGGCTAAAACATTTGATATTGGTGAAATAAAACCTAGAATATGTGATACCTATCTGATTATTTTAAAGTTTCTATTAAATTGCCTCTTCCTAATCATCTTCTCAATGAACTAGAAAAAAGGTTTTATATTGAGAGCTTTATTGTTCATAATGGTCTATGTGCTATTCCGGCTAGTTTAAAAAAGCAATTATTAAGAAATTGTCTATGGAAAGAAAATCAAACTTATAAAAATTTAAAAAAAGTTCCTTATTTTTTTGAATTTTTATAATTTTAATTTTTCTCAATTCTTTTCAATTAATGCTGAATTAGAGGTATGGAAGGAATTTTGGAAAGAAAAGACAGAATTATCATCTACTATTTCAGATACATTAAAGTTTATGGATATAAGAGGCTTTCCAAACATTTTAGAGGCTTTTTATATACTTGCTACAATACCAATCACAACTTGTGAGTGTGAAAGGTCAATATCTACTCTTAGGAGAATAAAACTTTTCACTAGGAGTACAGAAAAGACAATGTCAGAAAAGAGATTTAATGGACTTGCTTTAATGTCTATTCATCAGGAAATAGTTCTTGATATTAACAGAGTCATTGAAATATTTGCATCCAAGGAGGCAGAAAGTTAGAGTTTTTATTCAAACAAAAATTTTGAAGTCATGAGTAAAAAATTTAGCTATTGTGTTAAAAGTATCTCTTAAATGTAAATTATTTCTCAATAGCAAAATATTTCTACTTGTTTTAAACATTTAAATTGTGAAAATCGTTTTTTATCAGCTAATTATTACTATTCATTGTTTTATAAAACTGTGAAACTCATTTGCTGTTCTGTTAATTCTTAACGTTGAAAGCGTTTTCAGGTGATTTAGGTCGTTACTTTTTTAGTTGTTACTTTATTTGTTGTGTTATATTTTGTCTTGTTTATTTATTTATTAAAATTTATAAAAAAAGAATAAAATAAAAGTAAAAAAAACTATAAAATGTTTTAAAAATATTTGTGTATAACTGCCTATTAAAAAAAAAAAAAAGAATCCAGAAATGGAGGGCTAACCTTAGACAACATTACTAATACTTTACTTAAATTGCCTATCAAAAAAGGAAAGAATCCAGAAATGGAGGGCTAACCTTAGGCAACACGTCAGTTTATTGATGGAGTGCAAAGTCCTATGGCTTACCTTCTCGTTGTTGCACTTCGTTAAGTGAGTTAGACAAGTATTATGTCTAATTTATGAACTAAATAGCCAAGGCAATATTTTAAATAACTTTATTATTAAATGGATAACTACAAACAATACAAAATAACCTTTGCCAGGATTGACTCCAGTGTTTAGAATAGCTTTGCATTAGCTGAATATTGTCAAACAAACACGTAGTAAATAGATTTTAATTACAGGTAAAAAGAAAAATATCAGATTTACAAGTAGACTCCTCATATAAAAATTTTTTTTTACCTATATGGCTTTTTAATATATTATCTGTAATAGTTTTAAAAATGTATGCGATTTTGAATTACATAAATGTTTAGAAAGTTTATTTCTAACGAGAGATATCAAAATCAAGTGTTTTTTTTTATTCAAACAGAAAGTTTTTTCTGCTGAGTAAGATTAAAACTTGATAATATTTTTGTAAGTCTCTGTATATAATATGAATGATATCTAAGGCCTGTTATTCAGGCCTTGTTACGAGATTTCGCTGCGTAGCGAAAACGCGTAGCGCATTTCTAATTAACTCAACTCAGCAAATATATTTTGCATCGTTAGAAGTTATATCGCGTCACTAGCGTCTTTTCAAGTACCGCATTGTAATTAAAGTTATTTTATTAACGTGTTAAAAATCATACAAACAGTTTGTTTTTTTCTCACTATAACAAAAGTTACAAATAAAATCTAATTTCTTATTAAAAAAATCATTTTTATTATTTTTTTCAAATATGAACTAAATTTTATTTTGAAAAAAATATTTTTTTCATGAAACGTAAAATATTTGTTTATTTTCTTATGATTTTATATTTGGTTTTTTGTTATTTTATTAACTGTTAATAAATTTTTTCTTATTTAATTTGTGAACTCTTTTTAATAATGTTTTTAAACAATAAAGTTTTTTTTTGTTATTTATCAGTTACCGATAACATATTCGTGATCATAACTTATTTTCATAAATTAAATGAACGTCATTAAAACTTTACGTTATTGAATTAACAATAAACAAAATATCTTATTAATAAAATATTTACATCAAAATAAATCGTGTATTTTTTAAACTTATTATGACTAAAAATAATTTTTATATTTAAAAGGAATTTATATACTTAATTCCTTTAAAGATAAAACTTAATACACTTTTTTTTTTAACTAATTTTTAATAACAAAAAAAAAATTATGAAACAAACTGTTTCTTTAACAAAAAAATCTATTATTTTACAAATGCGGTTAAATGCTTTTACTTACGACTTTATTTCTTCTGAATAAACGTCACATTAACGGTAATCAAAAGATAATTTAAATATTCTAAAAGATATAAGTTTTTGCGTAGCGCAAAACTGCTGAACGCGTAGGCAAATCACCTTTTCGCAAGCAAAATGCGAGCTGCGTAGCGCTTCTTAACAAGGCCTGGTTATTGATTCTTTATATAAAAAATTGTCGAAGACAAAACATCACAATATTTCGCCTACAACTAATCAACGAAGTTTTCAGCCACATTTGTGAAAACTGTTATACTAATTGTAATAATGGCGCTGTCAGATTGTTAAATATAGAGTAGTTAAGTAAAGTAGGTTAATTTCCTTACGTAATAAAGTTAAAAAAAAGTGATACATATGGCGTCCGTGGGATTACTTTTTACTTCATTGGTCCTTCCTACACAAAAAAAATTAAAAGTAAAGTAACTTATCTTAAACAGAGGGATATCATGATGTCATCCATTGTTATTTATAAAAAAATATATATTAATAAAGTTCTATTTTATTTTACGTTATATGTTTATATTTACATTATCAAAAAACTTTAGTGCATAAAATAAATAAATATTAAGAAAATACCGTCTTGATAACCTATGACCAAACCTAAAATGACTACCTTGCTATTAAAGCCACTCCTGGAGACCAAATATGCCCGGATTTGAATTCTCCTACCTCAATTACCTATATATAAACATACAAAATGTATCGTCTAATTGAAAAACCATCGAGATATCCCAGGACCACCAAAGACCACCCTAAAATAATAATTCAAGTGGTCATGACCACTTCTAAAGACTTGATATGCCCAGATTTTAATTCCTTGACCGCAATTACCGATATTTAGTCAAACAACATATCCTATCTAATTTAAAAACCATCGAGACATCTTACAACACCCTTGTCAACCCATAAAATGACCATTTGTGTAGCCATAACCAAATCAAGCTTAAAATGTAGCCCGAAAACGAACTCCTTGGCCCCAAAAACCCCTAGAAACATGTATCATGTGTCTTGTTTAACCCATAAATAGTTTTACCACTTTTAGGCAATTCTGACCTATATATAGTCCACTATGTTTGGCCCGCTGTGCACCGTTGACGCAAACTTTAAAAATTATTACTAATGTATTATTTATTAAAAAATTTATGAAAATCTTTTTTATTATTTATTTTCGCAACAATTTAAAGCCTTAAGTTTAATATTACTTTAAACTGGTAAATATTAATAGTTCGTATAATAAGCAAAAACAGTAGCCCACATTTTAAAATTTTTTTGTAGTTTTTTTTTTATTTTTTGTGTTATTTTTTAATTTTTTTTGTAAAAAAAAAAGTTCTTCTTAATAATGTTGCAAATTAAAAAAAAAGCGTTATTTAAAAAATATTTTTTTTCGTACCCAATTCCGTACCGTTGTCAAGAAAATAAAAATTTTACCAACATACCCCAAAACCATATCAATAAACATATTTTATAAAATTTTTTGTATCGAAGTCTGAAATATGATCTATTTAATAAATACAACATGTTTTGGACTCCAATACAAAAGTTGACCGGAATCAGTAATCCAATAATGACTGGAATTTTTACAATTTTATACGTTATTTTATACAATCTACTCTTTTCTTTGTAAAGTAAAATGGAAACGATGTTCAAAACATTAGGTTTTTATTCAAAAGACATCTAAATCCCGAACTTTCCTACGCACATGCGCGAATCCTTAAAATACTCCAGTAAAAGATGAAACAGTCTATTTGAGAAAATTCTATGTCATTATTGAAACTTTTGATAAAAGTTTCTGAAGGTAAACGCAATTTGTCAACCTACCCCTACTGTAACCTACCCCTGCTCTCTCTTATATTGTTTCGCTTGTCTTAAACGCATCTTTCATTTTCAATTCTGTTGCAAAAAAAAATCATATTTTTGAGAAAAAAATATTTAAGTTTTTGTAAAAATTTTTATTATAAGAATAAATTCAATTTAAGCCGAAATAGAAATAAACTAGTTTTCATAATTCTTAATGAATATTTAAGGATAAAGATATAGATCTGAATGTAAAAGGATAATAAGA
>NC_088922.1:59492500-59710000 GCF_038396675.1 Hydra vulgaris | reverse complement strand
AGCATTGGAAGTTGGAACGAAAGGGTTACATTTCAGGGAAAAATATTTATCGTCTTGTAAAACAGATAACAACAGGCGGAAAGCTCACAATCAAAAGAATTGGCAAACATATATATGGAATGTATTAGAATGTACCGATTCTTCCCTCTTTGCTCAAACTTTTTCTTTTTTTTCTTTATTTGTAATAATTCTTTCAACAGTGGTATTTTGTATGGAAACAATGCCAATTTACAAAGGAAATGAGCTTTCAAATGAAAATATAATAATGAAAAATACTTTATTATATTTGGAGAGGTTTTGTATAGCATTTTTTACAGCAGAAAGTATAACTCGTTTCTTTACGTCTCCAAATAAACTGAGCTTCATTAAAAACATCTCCAACATTATTGACATCATTTCAATATTACCGTTCTACATCACATTAATTTTAAATGATAACGAAACAGTGTCAGCTTACGTTCTGCGCACATTACGACTCACTCGCGTGTTCCGCATATTTAAACTATCACGTTATTCAAGCGAAATGACAGTTTTAGGCATTACAATAAAAGAGAGTTTTCTCGAACTTCGTGTTTTTTTACTTTTCATATTTGTAGGTGTGCTAATATTTTCAAGTGCAGTTTATATTGCAGAAGATGGAGACCCAGAAACACACTTTTCCAGTATTCCCGACGCTTTTTGGTGGAGCATTGTAACTTTAACAACAGTAGGGTATGGAGATGTGTACCCAAAATCTCAAAGTAAGTGTTTATATATTTTTGTATATTAGTCACTGTACGTAAAAATGAAAAAGGTTCGAATAAAAAGAATGGTAAAACTAAGCTGTTTATGTTATATATTAAAATATATATTAAAAGTTAATAGTTTAAATAAGTAATAAAATACTGTTAATTATGTTTAATAAATATCATAAAAACGGGTTTCTTTACACAACTGTGGAAAACTTTGCGTAACGACATGTCTATGATGTTTTACTCTCTAGCAGTTAAAGATTTGAATTATGAAGGCAAGACCATTTGGAACTCAATGGTTTATTTTAGTTCCAATACGAAAATTATGTAAAACAGAGTTTTAACAAGATTTACTGCAACAGTAGATTTATTTAAATATTTAAAAAAGCAACAAAAATACTTTTTGAAACTTTTAGATGAGCAGCAGATCAGAATTGAACCCATAATATAAGCAAACTTCTTAAAGTGTTTATCATATTTTCGATTTTAAGTATGTAATATTTTAAAACCATTTTCGAAAAAAAATTAAAGATTTATGATTTAGTATAAAAAACTACTTTTTTGATAGAAATTGGGACAACTGTGTCTAATGTGCAAAACAACCATCTAAAAAGAATACTCTTAGGTGCATAATACGTGGGAGGGGACGTTTATTATTTTTAGGAAACTTTTTCCACCCACCCCAAGCTAATTAAGACCCCCCGTTTATTAATTTTTACTTGTTATCAACAAAAAAAAACATCTCAATACTGAAGAAAAAATCTGAAAATATATATACCAGTCACTGATACGATTTAAAAACTTTATTGTAAAAAAATCTCTTAGGGGAGAATGGGGTGAGATGGGACAAAAACATTTGCTTGCGTGCTGCGCTTTCAATTTTCCACAAAAATCATACAAAGTGGTTTAAAACTATAGTCCAATGAATTGTCATGTTAAATCATTGCAAAACCCATTATTTAACCATCAAATTAAGTTCAAAGGACTTGGTTTTTTAAAGTTACACTGTTTGTCCCATGTCACCCCATGTTGGGGTAAAATGGGACAATGGTTGGGGTGAAATAGAAAAAATAGAAACAAATATAGAACAAAAATAGAAACAAATAATTTTAAGCATTATTTTATTGTATTCTACTCCTTATAAAACATAACAATACGCAAAATTTATTTATGCTTAACAAAAATAAAATACCATTCTAAATGCATTTGTAACTTTGTTCAACAGGTTGCTTGATGTTTAAATTGAGTCAAAATTACGTTGATGTCTTAGGGGGTAACTTTTTTTTCCTTTTCTTATCTTTATCTTCTTATTTTCTTTTACATTCTGATAAACTTTCAACTAGTTCATTTCTTGTTGGTGTGTCAGTCAATACCAGAGTCATTCTTTTTGCACTTTTTCTCTTTGCCACCCATTCACCCGCTTTTGGAAATGGCCTTATATCTTCTGCTGTCCAATAGTAGGCAGGAGTACTGATTTGCCGTTTCTTTTTATTAATAACTTCAGATACAATACACAGTGATGTGGGAACTGCTTGTTTGTCGGAATTGTCATTTGCTGGAATTGGTCGATCAAATATATAAGAACATAAAAAGTCGACATCAATGAAAACATATGGATCGTATGGGAAAATGAAATCACATGCTGAATTGTAAATTTTCTTTAATGGCCCAAATACTGATCTGTCAAGTGGTTGCTAGGATTTCCATACTCCACAAAATGATCAAACCATTTCAAAAATATTTCTGTATTTATCCATCCACTAGGATTAGCATCACCTTTTGTACCTGTTGCTGCACCTTTAAGCATGTGGCTACGAAAGTGGACACGAGGAAATATCAAACAGTTGTCAGACTTGTTTCATCAATATTGTTTATGCAATCAGCAGAAAAGTTATAGCGCTTCTGCACACTGTCAAGGTTTTTGAAGAAAGTATCTACATTTGTGCGATTGAAACTAGTTGTTCGACTGAGGCTGGTAGCTTCTGGCGTACGAATAGATAATTATGTACGATTTAAGAATAAATAAAACCATTCAGTTCCAGCTGTTTCACTCTTTTTCCAGTTTTCTGGTATTTTAAAGTCATTTTTAATTGCATATTGATATGCAAGTTGCTTTGTTTCTCTAACATCAAATCCATAATGCATATTAGATGCTTGACGAAGATATATTGAAAGTTCTTGTGATATATTCATCTTCTTGTGTCTTATTAAAAATATATTTATGTTGTTCATCAAAGAATAAGTTACTGTAAGAAGTTTCTTTATTAACCTTTATTTTTGCCTGTAAACTTGATTTTGAAATTGTATACTCTTGTGCAGTTGCTCGTAGTGATAAACTGCCAGATTCGACAGCCATCACAGCAGTTTTTATTGTATGAGCATCAGGCTTTAACCGACTTGTCACTCGTTTGTACTTTCTTGGCATCTGAAAAATTATTACTCATATTACTCACTCCATTATTTAAAAAAATTATGCTCTTTTTAATTGCCTTAACCAAAATCCAGATTAGGCTATAAATTTTAAATTTATTTTAATGAAAATAAAATAGTATCACAACCCTATAAAATTTATAATGCGATTAAATTTAATAAGGCTAATAGTGAAGAACTTTATTTAAACTGAATTTAAAATACAAAAATGATTGGCATTAAAACAATACCTACTGGGAAAGATGTCTTCAGGACAAAGTAACAAAGAAATCTAATTAATTATTATTATTTTCTATGATAAAAAACACTTTACTATAAAGTAAACATTGAAATCTTATCATAAACATAAACATAATTTTCTGTTCACTTGCTTTTTTACAAAAATATTGATTATAAAAGTTAAAGTACAGTAAATTAAAAAAATGATAAAATTGAACATTTTATCATTTTTTTAATTTACTGTACTTTGTCCCATTTCACCCCAGTTCTCCTGTCCCAAGTCACCCCATCACAAGTAGGTGTGAGAAAACCTTTATTTTATATAGTTCTCGTTGCCATATGCTAATCATATTTCTTCTGTAGTTAAATAAAACAATAGTGAATAATTAAAAACCATAAACATAAAAATATATGAAAACAACACATAAATATTTAATATTAATGATGTCTTCAAAATCCAGGAAAGTTGTTAGATTTTTACATATTCGCAAATAATCCGAAAAAAAAAAACTTCTGAAACTTAAAAAACACAATAATATGAAAAAGTTATTGCAAACTTATAGCATATATAAAAAACTTTTGCTTTTTTTTTAATTTTTCACTGAGATATTGGTAAATCCCATTTCACCCCGTGTCCCATCTCACCCCGTTCTTCCTTAAATCTCAATTTTTTTTAAACTAGGTTTTTGTTTATTTCTTGGTACCGGAAAAAATCCCCCCAACAATTTTTTATATATTTTTGATCTTTATTATAAATTTAATACTTATTATAAAGCACGATATGTGTCCATATATCGACTGACTTTATTAAAAAAAGGCGCAGTGGAGTGACCATTCATCGACTGACTAAAATAGGGACAAGCGCAGCGGACTTTCCATACATTGACTGACAAAATAAGGACAGACACAGTGGAGTAGTGGAATGTTCATATATAAGCTAAGGGTTTTGGCTTGAAATAAAAACGGACTTACTAGTATTTCTAAACTGCAATTAGGACTGTGTGACCTGGACACTTAAAGTAAGATAAAATTTAGATATAAGTGAAAAAGATCAACTTTAAATAATTTACATTTTGGAATGAAAAGTTTTTATTGATTGGTTAGAAGAACTTTTGTTAAAAATATTATACCAGGCACCCAAGTACGTCCAGTTCATTTGATAGGTACTCAGGAAATTTTACGATTTTTAACGGTTCATATTGACAATATGAATGTCTTTTTTACCGGTGAGAAATTCATAACCACTCAATTGAATCGTGCATTTAACAGTCAGCCTCTTATTTAATAAAAGATTGATCAGGTTTCAAGTTTTTATTTTAAGTTGCAAGTAGGTAGCTCAGTTAGTTAGAGCGTAAAACGAAGCAGTTAAACCCGGACTGCAGTACGATACGGGTTCAAATCCTATCACCGCCAACTCAGCGCATGAGTAATACTTTTGTACTCAAAAATGTTGGTCATAACAGATGCTACTTTGAATTAGTCTTAATGACTCTTTGTGGGTGTTCCTATGCTAAGCCAACAATATCTTCGGATATAATATTTTATAGAAAAAATAATGCATTAAATTCAAATAAATAAATTGTTTTTCAACTAAATTTTTAATAAGTAGCAGCTTGCTTTTGCGTCAACTTATTTCATTTTACGTCTTCAAAAAATTTTGATAGTTTCTTATTTGTATATTTTATGTTTTTTCCTTTCTGATTTTGTGTCAATTCAATATTTCATAAATTCTTAGTGTAAAATTGTAAACTTCTATAAAATGTTTCTAATTATGTTCAAATATGTATAATTATGTTTCTAATAGGTTTTTATCAAATTTTTTTGCAGACCATCGGCAGCTTAGTAGGAACCTTGTCCGCTAATTAATTTTGAAGAAAATAAAAGTTTAAATGTAAAATCTCTCTTTTCAAATAAGAAAAAAAGTTGTCTTTTTAACGTATGTTAAACACGCAGACCTAACTAATTTTCTAAGCACAGTAATAACTTACGTATCCATCGTGACAAATGCGTAAAAAATTTCTACCGCTATTTTGATGTTTATTGAAACTATAAGCTTTTTTAAAAACTCTGTCCGATTTGTCTGTTATAGTATATAGTATCATTATTTATGTTATGTTTAACATCATAAAAAAAAAATTAATGCCCATGCGACAGGATTTGAACCCTCGCGTTAGGGTGGAGAGAAAATGACTTTTATTAAAAATACAACTATTTTCCCTGATTTCTATATTAGTTATTAAAACACTAAAAAAATAAGACCAAGGTAAGCATAATTGGACAAGAATTACCCCTTGCAGCAATTTAGCTAATATAATAATACTTAATATCGAAAAAATTGAATATTAGGCATATATTAAAATTCATGCTCTACTCCGAGTTTTGATACAAACCAAATTTCAAAATGTTAGTAATGGTATTTAGTTTAAATGAAAAATATTATTTATGAATTAATAATGTTTAATAATAATAGAACTATATTATACAATAGAATTTGTAATAATATAATTAATCAAATATGGTTTGTGTTAATGACGAGTAGAGCATGGTGACGAGTAGAGCATGGATTAAATGCGAAATATTTAACTTTTCTGTTTTCCAAAATTACTTTTTTTATTGTTATTTTATAGTTTGAATTCCGTTTGAATTTAGTCTTATAATATAACCAATTTTGAAAACTTGTTTTTTAAATATTATTAGCTTAAAATTACTTCACTATATTTCTTATATGTTTTTCATATAAAAAAATTGTTAAAACTATGTATGTTTTTATGCACAGTGTAATATTTTGCTATGCTTACTAATACCATGATAATACTATACTAATACTTCGCTCATTAAACTTCATTAAATAGAATATTAAGATATAAAACAGATATCTATTATTTGGGTACTCAAACCTCTCTCTGAGGTGCAACTGCCAAACGAGCTAGATGTGATATTATCTCTCAAATAGTAGTACAATTAAATATATATCATAATTTTACAAAAAATTCCTGGAAAAACAAAAAAAAAAAGAATAAAACAGCTTTAACAGCAAAATATACCATATTGTATATTTTGCTGTTAAAGCAAAATTATAGTTTACGTAAAAGTATTATACGTAAAATGTTACGTCTCGGTTACGTAAAAGTAACGGACATTTTACACGTAACATTACTTTACAGTTTTACGTATTGTTATGTAAAATGTTACGTCTCGGCTACGTAAAAATAACGGACATATTGTACGTGACGTAACGAATCTCGTTTACGTTACAATAAGTAACGTAACTTTAAAATGATATAAGGGAATGTGTCATTATTTACATTATTTACAAAGAGAGTTGTTCACTTTTTTGAGCAAAGCAAAAAATTCCAATTGCAGTGAAAATGAAAATAAAAAATTTCAGCTCTTTAAAGACAAACTTGCCAAGTTGATTGATATATCTGCTTGCCAATGCAAAGATCTTAAATGATGCTGCTATGGAGCACAATTTTTGGGAAGATACAAGGAGCGAACTTAAAACTGGCTGTTGGATCAATAGACAAAGAGCTTGTTTCTACATGCAAATGAGTTTCCACTACGTCATTTGTTTGTGGAGCTGAATCGACCAAAATCTGGTTCTAGATACTATTCAGGCTCAATTAAAAAGTCTTTTGTTACTTGTGAGATTTTAAAGGTTGTTTAATTCAATCTATAAACCATGTTTCTACCAATGTAGAAATGAGATATGTTGCGTTCATATTAAAGAGAATGTTAAAAAAAATGTTTGGGCTAAATTTTTTCGATTAAAACGAAAGAGGTCGATTATATAAAGAAACAACAGAGCGTTGACTGAAAAATGCTCATTACAGATTAGCTTTGCCTTTTTGACATCTTTACTAAGTGGCACTTGTTCTGCCAATCTAGCCCTGGACAACAGCCTCAATCTAGATAGCTTACTACTGCCAATGGGGTCCTTAGATTACATATTCCTACCACAATCCTTCATCATATTTGGTAACTATAACGGCATACATTATGCATGTTTATTTTCTTATGTGGTTCATCATCAAAAAAGAGTCTATTACCGGGTAGTAACCAACGGGAAGGTATCCGGGTACCCGTCGACAGCCTTAGTTATGAACAATTAACTCTTCAGTTTTAGAAAAAAAAATAAACAAATCTTTCTTGGTTTAGTAAAAGTCCTTTCTGGGCATGATAGTTTTACCTTCTTGAAGAAAGTCAGGAGTTAAAGCTTTGTTAAACGATCCTCTCATACCTCTCTAAAAGTAATTAGTGCCTATAAAAAAAATGTAATAAAGTTTGTTTGCCTACCTTTTTTACCACGCATATAACTCAATCTTTAGATAAAGCTTTCTTTAAACCACTAAAAACAGCTTGAGGTAAAATCACCACAGAGTAAAAAGGTTCTCCTGTTGTGTGCATAAAAACAACAAAATTTTCCATAGTTTTTAATTGAGTTTTTGATTTTTATTGAGTAATTAAGATATTGATTGTTATTTGAGCAGCCGTAGAGCAGTGGTTTGCGCGCTTGCTTCAGAAGCTAGAGAGGTTTAATGCAAGTTTTATAACATCAGTAAGGAAGGAGCCGTGAACTTCTTTTTGAACGCTCTTCCGCGGTGCTCTGTGATAAGACCGTAAGAACTTCTTGGGCCATCTAAAAAAAAAAAAGAATCAGGCTAAAAATGTACAAATAAGGTTTTACAAAGTGTTTTGTGTATCTGGTCAATGTCAATAAACTTCTAATGCAAACAGAAAATGAGAATAGTGCGACGAAAGAAGCTTCAGAGGTCAACATTAAAAAATTCACATGACAAAAATTCATTAAAAAATTCACATGACAAAAATATAAAAAAAATATACTTTCTTTACGGCAAGTAAAAGTGTTAACATATAGATTTGGAGAAATTTGATGAGCTTCAATCCATAAACATTCAGTAGCATTAAAAATCAAACTAAAAAAAGTTAAGTAAAAAAAGATAAAAATGAGTTATTTTATCTTTATTTATGAAAGTAAACTTTTTCCTGGACAAATTCAATATAAATAATGCTTATAATCAGTAGAGGCATTGAAAAATAACCAAAACTAGATAACTTTAAAAAGTGCAAAGTTTTCTAGTCTTTGCTAATTTTTATAAACTTTTCTTAATTTAATTAATTAATCTTTCGTTTGTATGACGTTTTCGTGAAGTGTGTTTTGTTAGTTATTTTTTATATATAAAGAATCATTAATTTTGTTAAAAATAAAATTTAATAAAAGAAAATTTTAAGTTTTTAGGAAACTGTTTAGTGTTAATTATATATTTTTATCATAGCATATTAAATTCTTTTTAAACCAAAATAACAATAAAATTATTCTTTAGTTTTGAAATCTTCTGAGAGTTCTTCAAAATGTAAAGATAAAAAGAATTTACTTTGAACCAATCAAATCGGAAACTTTTGTAAATATTGTGCAAAGTTAAGCAGACCCCCGTTTAACTCATTTTTTTAAATAATCTTGGAAAGCAACTTTTTTAAAACTTGATAAAAAGAAAAAAAAAAATATGAAATTTAACCTCCTCATTTTGAGGGGTATAGAAGCTTTATGCAGTCATAACTTTTGTACACTAAAATATTATTAGATAAATCTTGAAATAAAACAAAAAATAAAAATTTTGTTTAGAAAAGTAATATTTAAAAACTCAGTAAACTCCCTCACCCTTGGTGTTTGTGTGAGCACAAGATTTAAGGGGTTTTTTGCTTTCATCAATCGATGCAAAAATTTTCATTTGATATAAGCATAAACCTACACAAGTTTGAAGTTCAATTTATTTTTGAAAGTAATCTTTCTTAGTTATCAAAAAAAGCTGTCATGATCTCTGAACGAATAACTTGAAATGTTAAATAGTTTTATTGTTAATTAAAAATACTTAAAATACTATTAAAGAAAATGTTTTTTCTCCTTCTTTTACTATGGCAAAATTGCAAATACAAGATTCAAAGAAATCATTTATCTATTATGTAATTTATTGTTGCGTTGGCATCTCTTTTTTTAAATGTTTTAAGATACAGGATGGATCTTAAAAAAAAAATTTTCTCCAAACAGTTGTGACAAAAAGTGTCGCAAGCTGAAATTTCAAAACTGACCGATGTTTCTCGGTCCTCAGTTTGATTTATTTTCCGGCTATATAAACAATCTATTAAAAGAGTAACTGTTTTTTGAAAGAAAAAAAAAGAAAGGATTTGAAGATAAATATAAAGTAATATCTACCATTCGCTCCATAAAGGCAAATCCATTTCAGTCGCAGAGAGATCGAGAAAATTTAAATGCAACCAAGCTTTAATTGGAAAAGTACTTAAAAAAAAGACTTTAGGGCAATTCTAGAAATAAAAGGAGTGGGGAAAGGGAATCTTTAAAAACTATTGACTAGAAAACAAAATAAAAACGTCCTCAAAAATAAGAATTTGTCAACTCCTATGTGTCAAATACCGACCATATTTCGGAGAAAACAAACTATCAGTTGAAAATTGTCTTTTTTGGAGAAAGAGGGGGATAACCGCATCCCCCACCCCACACCCACCCCACCCTTAATCATCATCGATCTTCCTGTCAAATTTTTCTATTAATGCTCGTAAAATTGCATTTTAAAGTGAGATAATCTATTAATTTAATCTACAGCATCAATGTTTGCAAAATTGAAATATTGTATAAATGATGCTCTTTTTTTATCATTTAAAACTTGGATGAATTTTCTTGGAGTAGTTTAAATGTTATGAAATTTTTTCTTATTGAAAAAGCGACAAAACCATTTCATAGATTGTTATCTTATATTATTTAATTGTTTGTGTTCAGAAAGGTAACAAAGCTATATTAATAATGGAAATTTATAAATAAAAAATAATCTTTTTCTATTATCTCATGTAATATATTATGGTTATTTTTTGTCAATGGAGATTCTTATTTTTTTGTCAATCGAGACTAAAAATAAGTGTGATAATCAAATAATACAAGTTTAATTAAATATGACGCAGGCATCTTGCAGGGAAACAATTTTCAGAATGTTTTTCCAAAAAATTATTACGAGGTGCTGAATTAAGCAAAAACTCAATTTAAAATTTTTTTTTCTTTCTCCATTTTTTGCCGTAAAAAAATATAAATACAACCACTATTTCTAATATACAGATGGCCGGGGCAAGAAGAAGACACAATTTGTCTTATCGCCAAGCCCCAAGATTGATTCCGTAAAAAATAAATAATTTTGTATAGAGTATATAAATGTTACCAATATATATAAAATAAGACTTTACTTTAAAAGGATAAAAACAAAAACAAAAAGTTACAGGGTCATAAAGAATTTTTTTAAAGAATTTAAAAATTTTTAAAAACTTTCTTTTTTAAAAAAGTAAAATAACAAATTCTTAGAAATAAATATTAAATAAATACGTATATAAAGATTAATATAAATTTGCACAAAGTAAAACTTGCAATAAAATAAAAAAATAAAAAAAAGATTTTTAACAAGAAATTGAACCTTTCCAATTATAAAATATATATATATATTTATTTGTATATAAGCATGCTTCAACCAAAACCCTAAAAGGGTTGACAAAGATAAACTTTAAACTAAATCAAAAAAACTTATCTGTGTCACCCGAAAAAGTCAAGCACTCCATCACTAACTAGGAGCAACTAAATAGGATTTAGGAAAAAGTAAGTGTTTTGTTAAAAATCTTGTGAATTTTTTATGATTGATTTTCTAAAATATATTTCTCAGGTTTTGGGGAACTATCCATTTTCTTGGTTTCCAAGTGAAAACACTATTAAAAAAAAAGGTAAAAATAAGTTTATAGATCTGTCAAAAGCATTTGATACAGTTGACCACACTGTACTCTTAGAAAAAATAAATTATTATGGTGTAATAAACAAAAAATTTTCTTGGATAAAAAGCTACCAAACTGACCGAAAACAATATGTGATAAATCCGCATTCTGGTACATTATATATTCGGTGTGGAGTACCACAAAGTTCAATTCTCGGCCCTCTCCTTTTTTTAATATATATATATAAACGACTTTTGTGATGTATTTGCGAATTTAAATTCAATTATGCATGTTAATGACACTAATTTATTTATGTTCAATAGTGATATTAATCAGCTATATGGTGAAATGAATATTGAGCTGTTAAATAATTAAAGCTCTCAATAAACGTAGACAAAACTCAATATACATTATTTTATAAAAAAAACGCAGGAAGAAAACCTGTCACTTAAATTACCATTTCTTTCCATAAATAGTAAACAAATTAAAAAACAAGAATATTTAAAGTACCTAGGAGTCTATGTTGATGAAAACTTATCTTGGCTTTCCCACATACAATACATTGAGTAAAAAATTAAAAAAACTATTGGTATAATGTATAGAGTTAGTCCTTTAATTAAATACTCAAAGTCTTAAATTAATATACTTCAGCCTAATTCGTAGCTATATTAGTTATGGTAACATTGCATGGGCAAGTATACAACCTTCTAAACTTAAAAGGATATTTAGTGAACAAAAACATGCTTGAAGAACTATATACGGAAAAACCAAATTTGAGCATGCAAAGCCATTAATGAGGGAAATGAAGATGATGAATGTATAAGAGATAAATACATTTCAGCACATGATCTTTATGTATAACTATTTAAATCTCATACCAAAATACTTTGAAACTAAATTTAAGATAAATCAAAACAATAACTATTCTCTGAGATCAAACGAGAGGCTCACATACAAACTACCTCGTTAACTATCTAAATACAAAGAGTATAGTATAACATATCGAGGGCCTAAGATATGGAACAGTTTTAAAAATAGCCATATCAATATGGTGAAAAGAGTAAATTCATTTAAGTTTTATATAAAAAAGAAATTTTGAAATCAAATGACAGCTTTCAAACTTAACACATACACTATCGTTTTTTTATTATACACTACAGTTTTTTAACCTAATTTTTTGATATATAATAAGAGGAATTTATTCCTCTTATTGTCTTTTTTTCTAAATTTCTTTTTACGGAGTTTTGTAATTTTTTTAACGGATTTTTTTTTATTTTATTATAATAACGTTATTTTCTTTTCACTTGTTAAAGCTCACATAGGGGCTCTATAAAAAGATTGTGTTGACTCTGGTCATCCATATCTTCTTTTAGCCCCTGCCTGTTTATATAAATATATATATATATTTTTTTTTCTTTTTTTTATGGAATAATTTATTTTATATTATTGTATAAACAGCAAAATATACGAAAAAAAAAAACCTTCAGGGTGTATCCCATATTCTACCTTTAAGAGTATATCACATGGCCTATCCCTTAAAGTAGCAAATGATACTCTTTAAGATAGAACATTATACCCTTAAGGTAGTTATTAACACCACATGTGACCTTTTTTAATATATGTTTTTCTTTTAAAAATATAGTTTTCTGCCTTACAGGGGTGTACTATGTAATACACCCTATAGATAGAAAGTTATACTTTTTTTTTTTAATGTAAAAAATATTTTTTTATATTTTTTAATGTATCAAATACAAATGCAATTCTAAAATTCATGTTTTTTTTTAAATATTTTATTGTAGTCAGGTAACATGCATTTGAATTTCAAATGAAATAATTTTTGAGACTTAATTTTTAACTCAACCACATTCATAGGAAGACTATTTTATATATAAGCTATACGGTTAGTAATGAAGTTCGAGAGTCTGTATTTTCTGGTATTTTTTAACTATTCTGTACTTTGATTTTTTTATGTGCCCAGCAGAGTGCTGCGAATTTGTTGAATGATAATATTTATGTGCCCAGCAGAGTGCTGCGAATTTGTTGAATGATAAGTATTTTTGTGAAGGTCTAGTTTATCAAATTGATTTTTTTTTTTTTTTACAGATTTGCTTAGCTTGCGATTACTGCAATTTGACTTCTTCCAAACAATCTAGCCGTAAGTTAAGTAATGATGTAGTAAATGAAAAAAAAAATTTTAGATATTTAAAAATTAAAAAAAAGTTTTGTTATTTTACTACATTTATGTTGTGTAAGACGTTGTTTTTCAATAGTTTTATATAAGGTGTCAATCATAAGTTATCATCAAAAATTACTCCTAAAATACTAAAATACGGATCTAAAATTACCCTAAATAATTATAAAAAAAGCATATTCATTTTTTATGTTTGGTTCATAAAATAACGGAAGTTAATTTGAAAGTTTTTTTCACATTCAAAGCCAATTTCTTGCAAACAAAACATTTATTTATTTTAATTTTTTATTTGCAATTTTGAGTTTTTATAGTTTTACATAAAAATAAAAAATACTAGAGTCATCTGCAAATAGAATATAATTTAAAAGATTTGATGTTTAAAGTAAATAATTTATGGTTTGCAAAAAAATATGATAATAAAATAATTGTAGTAAAAGGGTAAATCGGGGCGACGACAGGGGCGACAACGGGAAAGAAAAAAACGTTTGCTTAATTCTCTCCCGAGACTGTTACGGTGGTTGTCCTTAGTTAATATAAAAGAATTATATTATAGCTTTACAAGCTATAATAAATGTTTTTTGAAATGATAAGTTTGTTTGGCAAGAATGAGTTAGTCTTTTTAATGCAAGTCTTTATCTTAAACGCTACTTGCAAGTTTTGCGCTGATTACTTTAAAAAAAAAATGTTATCTTATTATTCATTCCGCAAAAAGAAAAATTTATCTTAATTTAAACTTGTAGTGCAAGTATTTGATATTTTTACTACACGGTTTTTGTGGAAAATATAAGACAATTCAAAGTTAAATTTTTTTGATTTTTAGATGTCAGCATAATAGTTCCCAAAAATTTTTGAATACACTTTAAACTTTTTTATATTTTTTTAAGATGATTAAAAATTATAAATATCAGTAAATGTACTTTGATAGCTTTTTACGTATTAAAGTAAACCACTCATAAAAAAGAAACTTTTGTGGCGAGAATTTCCAGCTTTGATTCTGAAACGAACAGTGGCGTAGCTAGGGATTCTGGCGCCCAGGGCAATGCTGAAAATTGTGCCCCCCCCCCTCCTTTAGCAGACATGTAAACTAAAAAAAAACTTAATGTTTCCAAGTATATGACAACTTTAATTAAAAAAATGCAAATGCTAATCATAATGCAAACTCAATTTAACTCATGTTTCCAATTGCGTATCCATTATGGTTCATGTGAATTAGTCATTGAAAGTGGCAGATGGTCAATCAGATCAAAAACTATTTATAAATTATAATTTGATCTTTCAAGCTTTAACTGCAGCAACTTTATCTATTATGTCGTCAAAGTCTGATGATTCTAGAGTTTCTCTTTCGACACTAAGAATTGCCAAATCAACAAGACGTTCTTGCCCCATCAAAGCTCATAGAAATGAAAGAATAAGCTTCGACTTGCTGAAGGAACGTTTGCAACTGATTATTGACACAGCAATTGTGAGCAAGATTTGTAATGCAATGCGTAAATTTGGAAAAACGTCATCTCAGTATGTCAAAATAAATGATAGTAAATCCAGCTGAGTTGTTGGTATTGGGCCCCCACAAGATTTAAGCAGCATCTGACAGTCTGTAATTTTAGTAAATAATTCTGCTCCACTGATATCGGTACTGTAAAAGTTTCCCAGATCCAACAATGTTGCTGCAAACTTTCTTGATTTTTATCACCATCCTTCTTTAGTAATATTCTCCATCAAGCAGGAATCTAAATTTTCTATTGAGATCATTTAATCGTCTAAAGCGAGTTGTTGTTCTTGTTGGAAACAATCCAATATCACTTTTCAAAACTCCGCTAACTTCATCTTCAGCAGAGAGGCCACTATCTTCAGACCTTTCATCTGGCATTATTTGCCGTCGCCTAAATCTTCTCTTAACTTCAATTCCCTATTTCATACATCTACCCTTGTTACGCTCAATTGCATTTTGGCACAAATGATCACGAAATTCTTTGAAATCATTTTCCAACATTTTAATATTAGATGCTGCATCTTTAAAGTTCATTGTGGGATCTTGTAGTCGTTTGACTGTTAGTCCCTGTTGGCTCTGGATCTGAGTTGTGAAATCATTTATTTTTATTTTTTTTTCCGTTTTTGGCGCCCCACTCAGAGTGGCGCCCGGGGCAAATGCCCCACCTGCTCTCCGCTTGCTAAGACTCTGGAAACGATAACCTACTTTTTTAGTTCGTAAAACTAATTAAATATCTAAAGATTATGTTTTTGACTTAAATAAAACAGTCTTACAAATATATTTTAATATTCTAGAAGAGCTTTTTAGTAATAACCTATTTGAACCGGGTTTAAATTAAAGTCGGATTTATAACGGAAATGAATCTAAGCTAACATTTGTAAGATTTTAAAGGTCTTTAATTTGTTTGCTAACAAAAAAGTATAAAAAATACTTTTCATTTTTTGTCTCTAAATGAATTTTATAAGATTTAGCGATCTTTGGAAGTTTTAGGGACCAGATAATTGTTAACTTTGTTAATTACAAATTACACATTGAAATTTTCTCATGTAAGCTAGCGATAACAAATAGCATCTTTTATCACTATCACTATATATATGATTAGCTTTAATTAAGACCGTCCCAAAGTAATTTTAAATAACAGGAAGAGGAGGAGGAGGGGGGCAGGAGTTTTGCCAACTATAGCCAAAAAATTTATTTCGCTCACTAAGGTATTTAAAAAAAAAGTCTTCGTTGGCTACCTTTTGCCGAATTCCAAATGAAGATCCAAATTGACAGACTAATTTTTGAATAAAATTTCCTTTGGGGTTTTTTTAAGCCTTTAAAAAGTGTTTACGAATCGGTACGCACATCATGGATAATAAAACACCTAGCATTAAGAATTCAAATTAAACTATAGCCCTATTTTAATTATTATAAAATAGAATTCAATTTTAAAATTATTAAAATTAAACTCTAGTTCAATTTTAATAAATTTGATTAAAATTGAATTATTAAAAATAAAGTTTGTCAATTTTAAAATAAATCCATAGTTCGATTTTAATTAACAAAATAAAAAAATTAATTAATTAAAATCCAACTATTGATTGATTTTGATAACTTTGATAACAAAATAAAAAAATTAATTAATTAAAATCCAACTATTGATTGATTTTGATAACTTTTAATGCAAACAAATTTAATACTAAACAAAAACATGTTTTTCAGTTTCACATTTTTGGTTTTTAATTGCCTAATGTATACTATATACTTTACCCAAAATTACCAATTTTTAAAACGGTATCAAAATTTTTTTCATATTTTTGCTCTTGCCTAATGTATACTGTCTCGTTTTGATCAAAAATTGTGAGTGCCATAACTCAAAATTTTGCGCTCAAACTTTTGATCCCAATTTACTTACACTCACACTTTTGGTTACACTCACACTTTTGCTTACGCTTACCCTTTTGCGTACACTCACGCATTTGCTTACACTCACACTTTTGCTAATACTGACACTCTTGCTTACACTCACATTTTTTGTTACACTTATATTTTTGGTTACAGTCACACATTTGGTTACACTCACACTTTAGCATCACACAGTATTAAGTAGGTTCTATTTTGCATTTAGTTATTTTGTTGCTTAATTCTATGTCTTTATAATTGATTCCTAAACTTTGAATATGTCTTACTTCCCTATATTACTCTAATGAAATAGCTCCAATATTGATGTCTTATATTGAATACCTGATATAACTTGATAAAGTAATATATGATATAAATCCATTTTAATTTTTTTTTGTTTTTTAGCTGGTAAACTTGTTGGTGCTTTCTGTGCAATTACAAGTATCTTAGTGGTTGCTATCCCAGTACCCATCATTGTTAATAACTTTACCCAAAATTACCAATTTTTAAAACCGGTATCAAAATACTGGGAAATTTTACAACAAAAAAAAAGCATGAACTTCGAAGGATTCAGTAGGGATATATCTCTTAATATAAGTCAAGATAAGGGTTAATTCGATTGATACGTCATTAATAATGTTGCAATGTTAGTGGAAGTATATAATTGCTTAGTTTAGTTGGTGACGTTATTTACGATGACTACGCCGATATTGTGTTACATCAAAATGGTATTATTTCACGCAATCAACGTAGTATAAGTTAACAAAAAAAAAAGTTGCGACAACAACAAGATCAGTTTAATGTAACAGTTATACAATGTAATGTAACAATTATTAATTTTATGATTATAACTGTTATTATCCAAAGCTTTTGTTTTGTTAATTATCTGGTTAACCATAACATTTTTATAAAGAAAAATAAATATTGTTGTATTTTTGATTGTTGTAAGAGAAGAGAATATTATGAACATTTTATAGAAAATTAAACATTTCAATTAACATGGCATTTTTTTAAAGTAAGGATATTAAGATATTTTCATGTAAAATCTTATTTTCCATTATTTACTAAAACTCAGGACCCATACAACTGATCGAGGTATATATTCTCACCCTGCCTCATAAATATACAGAGATGTATATATATACAAATATATAACTATATACAGATAAATAACTATTTATGTTTAACATAAATAGTTATTTATCGTTATGTAGAAATATATAAAATAAATATATAATTTAGTACACTGTGTCGCTGAACAAACTTTGAAAATTTTGTACAGAAACGATTGAAAAAATTGTACAGAAAAAATTTATAAATACTGTTAGCTTTATGTTTAGCGAATTCAAAAATATATTCAAAAAAATTGTAATATTCCGTCCTGATGAAATATGGCATTTTAAAAAAAAAAAAAAAAGATGTTACTAAGAGTATTTTTTTAATGTTAAATTTACCTATATTTCAAAACTTTAGGTGCTTATAACTTTATCATATGTTCATTTCAAATCGTTTATTGAAAACGCTAAAATTTATGTAATTAATTTATTTAAAATTTATGTAATTTATTTAAAATTTATGTAATTTATTTAAAATTTATATAATTAATTTAAAATTTATGTAATTAATTTATTTAAAATTTTCTTTTTATGGTTGCTGTTATAAAAAGATATTTCATAAATAAAATCCAGTAAAGAATTTATCACCTGCTTAAATAAAATGCCAAACTGTTCACCAAGTCATTCTAAAGCAAGAGAAAAAGTGTGCGCAATTTGCTACAGAAAATCAGATACCATACTTATAGTAATAATTATAAGTATATAATAATGATAATTATACCATACTTTTTAGTTCACTTCATAAAAAAAAAATTATTTTATAAATACAACATCAATGACCCAGTCTTTGGAATTTGTTCAAGATGTAAAACCGTTCTTCATTAGCATGCTCGCCCTTATACTTTCCCGCTTAAAAGATGGTTTTAAATTCATAAAGTTGCTCTAACAGGTGTGGTCATGGAGACTGTGACAAGCAGAAAAGAGTTTTGCGAGTGTCTTATACGTTCAATTGCTAAAAAAAAAGGAGTCAACACAAAACCACATGTAGGAAGACCAGGGGAAGTTTTATACACGGATAATTTTTTTCTAACTAAAGATATTTAGATTTTATTATAATAAAAACCATTCATTAATTTAGATTAAAACCATCTGCATCCCAAAAAGATGTGCAACCAATTTTTTGTGAAAATTTTAAATTTAATAGGACACAAGTGTACAACCCAGATGCAAGTACCAAATTTACTTACACTAACTTTAGGAATCACTGTAATGAAGAACCTTGATAAAAAATTTGCAAAGTCCTTCATAAAAATTTGCCTTACAAAACAAGATCCTCTCATTAAAATGTGGAACACCATTGATGGTTTCTAAAGGTATGAACTTTAAGCTAAAGTTAAATATATTATTTAGAAGTCAAACCATAATTTTAAAAACTCTATAACTATAAACATCAAATAAATGTAGGTCCATCATGCTAATCCTCTGTGGACACATAATGATATGAAAAATCTGAAAATTCAAAGACAATACACAGAAAGTGATAAGATGTATGTACTTAGCACCATTACTAAATGCGTACGGGTAAAACCTGGTTTAAAATCTGTTTAATCGAGTCTTAAAAAACATATATAAGAGTCAAATAAATGTATTAAAGAACTCTTTGAAACTGTTGACCTTGAAAATTCCCAAGAAAAATCTTTTAGGTATTAATTTTCACCATATAATGCTATAAGATAATTTATATAATAGTTTAATAATATATAATTTAATAAAATAGCTATATAATAGTTTAGTGAGATTTATTTAATTAAAGGATACTCTAAATTAAATACTGTTTTATTTTGTTTCGTTCCTTAACTTTTTTAAACCTTAAAATCTTACATAACATTTAAATGGAAAAAAATTTCAAAAAAATTTAATTTTCTATTTTTATATAACAGCATTTCAGAACTTATTTGGAAAATAACTGAGAAAAGGAAGGTTCAACCTCACAAACATTGCTTCGTGTAGCACAAATCAAAACAAAATTAAAAAACTTTTTAATAAACAAAAACATGCAATGAGAATAATATCTAATGTACGCCGTTTTACTCACTCCAAAAAACTATTTATAAAGTTAAATATATACTCAATGTCTACCAAATAAATATTTTTCATTATCCATTAGAGGACCAAAAGTATGGAATAAAATCTAATAAATTTAAAACTCTTGAAACTCTTGACGAATTTAAAGTAAAATTGAAGCAAATGCTCCTAGTTAGTGATGGAGTGCTTGACTTTTTCGGGTGACACAGATAAGTTTTTTCGATTTAGTCTAAAGTTTATCTTTGTCAACCTTTTTAGGGTTTTGGTTGAAGCATGCTTAAATACATATAAATATATATATATATATATATATATATATATATATATATATATATATATATATATATATATATATATATATATATATATATATTATAATTGGAAAGGTTCAATTTCTTGTTAAAAACCTTCTTTTTATTTTTTTTTATTTTATTGCAAGTTTTACTTTGTGCAAATTTATATTAATCTTTATATAATTATTTATTTAATATTTATTTCTAAGAATTTGTTATTTTACTTTTAATTGATTATTTAATTACTTCAAAAAAATTTTTTTTTAAAATTCTTTAAAAAAAATTCTTTATGACCCTGTAACTTTATGTTTTTGTTTTATCTTTTTAAAATAAAGTCTTATTTTATATATACCGTAAACCGGGGTAACTTTGGCCAGCGGGGTAACTTTGTCCATTTTTAAAAATTTTAACTAAACGTTTGTAACTTTTTAACAGTTAAGTAACGTTTTACTATTTTTGTTTTATTTGTAAATGCAATCTTTCTTGCTTAAATTTTAATATGAAGTTTGTTGCAAATGCTCTTTACTATAAGTGAAAAAGAATGAAAACTACATCTTGGTAAAACACAATCAAAAACTGTAAAACAGAATGTTGTCTGGGCGAAGATAAAAATGATAGCAAACAACTCAGTTTTACTTCTGTTTTAAAGACAAAAGTTCAGATAAAATTAAGTGAAAAGTTTTTGGCTCAAGTAACAACATTCTGGTTTTTTAACAGGGTGGTCAAAGTTACCCCGAAGGTTTATACTCTTTTGGGGTAACTTTGGCCATGTAAATAATATTCATTTTAAAGTAGTTTGATCGTTATTTATTCTAACTATAATATTTTTTTGAAGCATGTTATCCGAATTGTTTATTTTGAAAAACAGTTTTTAGCGTGATTGTATTTTAGGATTATTAAAAAAGTATATTTTCTTGTTAAACTATTTGTTGTTGTTGTTGCTAAATCATAATTTTGTTAACTTTATAAAAAAATTAAAATTTAGAGACTCTTATTTTTAAATTCAATTGCAATATTATAAAATTATATTATAGTTTTATAAATTACTACATTGCAGTTTGCTTGTGTTGTTCATATTCACTTTTGTTTAAAGCATAATGCCTCGTAAATATAACAAGCATAGTGTTGGAAAACGTGCAGACAACACTTGTTCTAATACCATTCTTTTGAAAGAGTGTATGGGTGCAATTAATGAAGGTATATCTATTAGTCAAGCCTCAATAAGGTTTAGTATACCAAGAAGCACTATAGATAATAAAATGAAGTCAAAGCATAAAAAATGCATTGGTGCACCAACCATTTGTACTTATGATGAGGAGCAGTTATTTTCATCTAGAATCAAGGTCATGTGTGATTGGGGATTTCCATTAAATAAACTTGATGTTAAAATGTTATAAGCTGGTTATTTAAAATTGCAAAATCGTACTGTAAAAGTATTCAAAAACAATATTCCTGGTGATGATTGGGTCTCAAGTTTTATGAAACGTTCACAGTTAACCCATAGAATAGCATCAAATATTAAAAGAAAACGTGCAGCTATAAACAAAGAGCAATTAAAAATTTATTTTGACAATATTAGACTTGAGCTTGAAGGAGTTCCACCTTGTAACATTTGGAATTATAATGAAACATATTTGCATGATGACCCTGGTAATAAAAAAGTTGTTATGTAACGTGGAACTAAGTACCCTGAGAGAATAATGAATAGCAGTAAAGCTTGTTTCTCTGTAATGTTTTGTGGAAATGGTGTTGGAGAAATTCTTCCACCATACACAGTTTTTAAAAGCACACATTTATACGATTTATGGATAAAACATGGTCCAAAAAATTCTCGCTTTAATCTGGCTGGTTTGATGAAGTTACTTTTGAGGATTGGTTTTTTCGAACATTATTGCCATGCATTAAGAAGCAAACTGGAAAAAAAGCATTAATAGGTGACAATCTCTCCTCCCAATTAAGTCATAAAATTATTCATTCTTGTGAAAAATATAACATTCATATGCCTTCTGCTCAATTCAACCCATTTACTCTTGATGTTGCATTATTTGCACCATTAAAAAAAGCCTGGAGAAGTATACTTCTGGGTTGGAAACTTACTTCTCGTGGTAAAAAATGTGCAACGTTACCAAAAGAAGATTTCTCTAAGTTGCTGAATGATTTAATGACATCCATTAATGAATGTTCGAGAAAAAATTTAATCAGTGGATTTAAAGCTTGTGGTTTGGTGCCATTTAATCCTAATGTTGTGTATATCAAATTACCAAGTGAAAACGCCTTAAGTCCTCGTAAAGCTTTAGACCAGAGCCTTTTAGACATATTAAATGAGAAAAAAAAATGAAGGTGGTGATAAGAAAGATGTTACACAAAGTAAAAATAAGAATAAAAAAAATATATCCAAAAAAAGGCTTAAAATTGAACCAGGAAAATCTATTTCTGTAGAATACAATAGTGAAACAGAAACAGCATCTGAAGGTGAATCAGACTCTATTGAATTTATGATAGATTACTGAAGAGATGCCTTAATTTTTCTTAAAAAAACAGTTTATGTTACAAATTGTTTGTTTATGTTACAAATTGATTGTGTTACAAATTGTCGCAATTTGTGTTACAAGTTGTGTTATACAAGTTTTGTTATAAATTGAAATAAGTTGTGTTACAAAGAGTTTATGTTACAAATTGTTTGTACTCTCTTATTTTTTGCTTTTTCTGACATTTAATAAAAAAATAATTGAAAAAAAAATAAATTATTTTTGCTAATATGTTTCTTTAATACTGTTTATATTTATTTTTATTGTCCCTTTTTTAATTTCTTGACATATTTTATGTATCTCTTTTTGAAATAAAAGCTAATGTAAGTTTAAATTACATTAAATGTGGTTAATAACACTTAGTTTACATCTGGTGCTAAAAAAACAATTTACTATGACAAAGTTACCCCATTGCCGGGTAACATTGACCACCTCATTATTTCCATAAAATCTTGGATTTGGTGAATATAATGAAAACGCCGTTTTACCAATTAAATGATATTAGTAATGCACAACTTTTAGCATCAAAATAGTTTTGGGAAAATATTCCTTTTTTTCAAAAAGTTATCTTCTTTATCAAAATTGGTACAAAGTTACCCCGGTTTACGGTATTGGTATCATTTATTTATTTATTTATTTATTTATTTTTTTTATTACAAAATAATAATTATTTACAATTATTCTTTATAATTTACATTAACTCAGGTTTTTTAAACTTTTACAATGTATAGATTTCACAAGTGTTAGTAAATATGTACATTTTCTATTTTGTATTTATTTTATAATATATATTTTTATATTTTTGATTTTTTTATCTTTTTTTTGTTTTTTGATTTTATATTTTTTTGTGTTTTTTGGTTTTATATTTTTTTGTATTTTATTATTTTTATTTTTTTGCCGTTGTGCGGAAAGAAATCATGAGTTTAGATCAGGTTACAAAAAAAGGAGAAATTCTAAAGTAGGTTGAAAAAAGATTTATAAGGTAAAAGGGTTTAGATCAAAAGAAATTATAAAGAATTACAGGACTTTTACACAAACATTACGTGACGAACATTATAGAAAAACACTTATGTGTTAAAATTATAGTTTATAAAATAAGGGCTGGCAGTGATTTGCTAATCATATATAATAATAATTTTGTTGTATAACATAGAAAAAATTGCAAGAGGGAAGGAAATCTTTACTAAACATACAAGGAGCCGTAGTTTTATTTTAGGTCATAGGTTTAGTTTCAGATTTCCATTCTCTACTTGACAGAAAACATTTTTTATACAAAAGTACTCACAGAAAATGTCCGCGGTGTTTCTACGGACATGATAATTATATTTTAAGGTAATAATATTCCTGATGTTCCTGATTATTACCCTGATCACTGCCATTGGATCAATTTTTTTGTTACTGAACATGTGGTGGCATCTACTGTTCCATATTGCACTCATGATGGTTTAAGTGAGTGTCAACAGCAGCTGCGAAGTGGGGTTTTTCTCCGATAAATTCGCTGTTTCAATCAAGAAAATCGAATTTATCGGAGAAAAGTTGTTTCGGGATGTCAAGGAGTTATATACGTGTTTAAAATACTCCCAAATTTCTACAGAAGGAGGACAGTAGGCAAAGATGTGCATGTTGTCCTCCATTTTACCACAAGTTTTGCATTTGTTATTTTTGACGATCTGCTGCCTTGTGCTTTTGGCTAGCAAGGCCGCAGAAGGTAAACTGTTGTGTAAGAAGCGAAAGAGGATGTTTTGATTCGGTCCGCATGCGTGGGAGGTGAAGTTTTTTTTCCAAATTTGGGTCCACGGCATTGTTGTTTTCGTTGAACCGTTCCATAAAAGTTCTGCTGGGACCACTGTCTTTTTGTTTTTTGCCACTTCTAAGTAAAAGTTTTTGGTTGTTTTTAAGAGGAAGTTAAAAAGGGACCCGTTTTGCCTAATATTTTTATTGTTGCTTTGTAGTACTGAGACGTTTTGTTGTCCCAGTGTTTTGGAAAATTGTTATGCTTTAAAAAGTTCCAGCTTTGGTTTTGGTTCGTAAATTTTATAAGTAAACTCGCCAACCAATACTTTGAAAAGTAGTAATAGTCGTGAGCTTTCTCGTCTTCGCATTCTTTCAGTTGAAAGAGTGTTTTGAGGCAAAGTGCAAGACTTTGCTCCTTCGGTGATAAAATTCCGAGACCCCCGCTTTTGACGTGTAAAAAAAGTGTCTCTCTTTTGACCGGATTGAAATTGATTTTTTGCCACAGATTTTCGAAAATGGCTCTATGCAGACGTTCTATTGCCCATTCGGGAACGGGCAGCACGTTTGCCAGAAACCACACTTTTGACATTGCTAACGTATTTATCAACATAGTCTTTCCCCTAAGTGACAAAGTACGTAGTCCCAGAAACTTGAGTTTTTTCTCTATTTTGTTTAGAGTTACTAACCAGTTTAAATTGGTAGTATCGCTCGGTCTGGTGTAAAAGGTAACACCTAATATTTTGAAATCGGTGTTGTTGTTCCACTCTATGTCGTCCAATTCCGGGTACATTTTAGGACCAAAACCCCTAAGAGCGAGACCCTTGGTTTTTGAAGCGTTGATCACTGAACCACTTGCTTTTTCAAACAGTTTTATTTTTTCAAAAAAAAAGCGGACTGATTTTACGTCCCTGGCAAAAAAGTTCAAATCGTCTGCGTACTGCTGTATTTTGATGGGTTTAGGTGTACCTGGTAACGGGAAACCCTCTATTCTGCTGTCCGCTCTGATCACCAAAGCGAGAGCTTCGGGAACAAAAACGCACAGCAAGAGAGAGAGGGGGTCACCCTGTCTAACTCCTCTTTCCGTAGGAAAGGAGGCTGACAGGTAGCCGCAATTCAGAACAGATGCCGAAACTTCTGAATATAAGGTGTTGACAAAAGATACAAAACTTTCTCCGAGATTGAATTTTCGGAGAATCTGAAGCAGAAACGCACGATCGACCTTATCAAACGCCTTTTCTTGATCTATTGACAAAATGAAACTAGGTAGATTTTTTAAGTTTAGTGATGTGTGACAAGACATATTTTTGGCTGTCTTTGCATAAGCTAGTTTTGGTGTAAATGCTTTTATAATATGAAACAAGGGAGTTTAGTATTTCACTAGGTTCACTTGTCAATGTGCCGTCATTCTTTTGTTATGCAAACGTTATGCAAACGTTGCCTGGTGTAGCACTAACGTAACTAAAATAAATAAACTATTACTTAAACAAAAGCAAGCTTTAAGAATTATTGGAAATGTAGATCGTTTCTCGCACACCAAACCTCTATTCATTAAATTTAATATTCTCAACGTATTTCAACTAAATCTCTATCAAATTCTTATTTTTATGTTCAAAGTTAATAAAAAAATAGCACCTATTTTATTTAACTCTTTTTTGGAAAAAATATATCATCTATACCCAACACGATTTTCAGAAAACAATTATGTTCAACCTAAAACCTATTACTCTGTTACTAATTTTCTTAATTGCTAACAGATGTCCTAAACTTTGGAACACGCTATTAAATAATGAGTTAAAAACTATTTCTTCTATTAAACAATTTAAAAACAAACTTAAGCAAAAGCTTTTAATAAATAACAACGAATTAAAATTTTTCTGAAGCCTTTGATTAGGAGTAATCACGTTTGTCTATTTCTTTATAAATATGGTTTAAATATATATTCTATATACATTTCAATTTGTACATTATGACCTTGTTTTTTATCTGATATAATAAACTTTACATTTATATAAGACACATTAAGATACTAAAAATGTTTTTAAAAATGTTTTTTTTTTGTTTGTTTGTTTGTTGTTCGTGTATTATCTGTTATTTTATAATTTAAATTCAAAAGGTTTATAAATCTATAACCAGTTAGGAAAAAAAATAATTTAATTAAAATAATTAATTAAAAAATCTTTGTATACTTTTGGATATATTACACTGTAATATAGCGTAAAATGTTTTTTAGTTTTTATTTATCGTTATTTTATTTTAACGCAACGTTTTGTTTAACGTTTATTTAACGAGTTACTTTGTTATGTATTTTAATTATTGACATTTTTATAAAAAGGGGCTTGGTGATAAGACAGAACTTGTCTTCGTCTTGCCCCAGCCATGTATTTATATATTTGTATTGTATAAACTTGTAAACATTTCTTACCGGCGAAATACATAATAATAAATAATAATAAATAAAAATAAATTCTTGCGAATTTCGGTAATTGACTTGTTCCTTTGTTGAGTTTTTTCCAAATTTTACAAAAATTTAGAAGGTTTTTCTCCTTCTTCAATTAGTTTTTGTTTCGTGCGAATAAACGCTCAGGGAAACTGGAGCAAGAAAAGAGCATCGCGATTTTCTGTGATGCTATCTAAATTCGGGTTAGCGTTTTGTCGCTCCCGTTGGATTTCGTTTTCAATCCTTTTGATATTTTTTTTGTTTTTCGCACTTTCCTGTATCGATATGTGCTGTAATTCAGCCCTAACAAAAAGTTTGCAGTCGCCTCACCATTTTAAAATTGACGTATAGGACCGTTTTTTAGTTTGCCAATCTTGAAATAGGAGTTCAATTTTCTGCCTATGCACTTCTATTTCCAAAAGGGAGCAATTTAATTTCCAGTATCTTGGTCCTCTCCTGGTTTTACTAAAATTGACAGTTGTTGACACGAACTCGTGGTCAGAAAAAGGGTTGGTGAGATTTTTGGTGTATGATGTTTTTTTGGCGACTTTTTCAGGGCAGTAGATTCTGTCGAGTCTACATTTGACCGTCTGATTGCGCCATGTGAATTCTCTTGTTGGTAAACTTGTAACGGAAAACATCAACTAGGTTATACCTACCTTAGAAGACCCCGAGTTTAGTAATGCCGTAGGTGTGATATCTAAAGTTGTTTGTGCCTTCTGTGTCAAGAGGCAGGCTTTCGACCATGTTGAAATCCCCGGCCAACAGGACGGGTAGTCCTGTGTCCTGCGAGATGTCTCCAAGGACGCCGTAAAAACGGCGCTTTTCTCTCAGCACATTTGGAGCATAAATATTCAGCACCTGCATTTCGTGTTCGTCAATTTTTATCATGACATTTAATATTCTTCCGTTATTGTCCCTTTTTAGTTCGTTTAAAGAAACATTGGATTTAGAAAGAACTGCCACCCCACAACAGTTATGACTCGGACCAGAGTTCCAAATAGACTCGCCAGTCCATTCGTCACTCCACTGTTTAACAGTGGACGGTCCGGACTTTGTTTCGTGGAGAAGGATAAGATCGAAGGAGGACTTTTTGAGAAACCCAAAAAATTATAGCGTTTGTCTTGGTCGTTTAGATCGTTCATGTTGCACGTTAAAATATTAATAGCCATGATGAGGAGGATCGGGTTTCCTAATTTGAAAACTCGTGTACCTTAAACATAAATATAATAATTTTACAACCTGACATAAATTGCACGCACATAAAAACCTTAAGCTTAAAGCACGTTTGAGCTGACGTAATACGAACAATAGGACGCACTGGACCATAACATTCCACAAAAAAGCGCGAACTACAACAATACAATTTAATAATAGAACGTGCATTTCAGAATAGAATGTAAAAGAATCGAAAAAATTAACAAATTTGAGGATAGAAACAAAATAAAAGAGTTTTTAAAAAAAATTAAAATAAAATAAAAAAACTAGAAAAATTAAAATGAAAGAAAAATCTTAGGACATCTTCTCCGCACAATTTAAGGCATCGTATTTATCAAAGTTAAGATATAAATCTTGGTCGTCATCGATAACGCCATCAGTGTCTATCTTTTCTTTTTCAAACAAAACCGCGGTGTTAAAATCCTCAGTGTTTACTGCACATGACACATCGCTGCTGCTTTTTTTAGAATTAAAAGAGTATTCTGATTTATTTTTTGCCCTTTTCCTTCTCGATACTTTGGTTTCTTCGCTTGACTCCTTTTGTTGTATTGCGATTGCATTTTTAGTTTCGTTGACTTCAACGTTAGTTTCCACAATTTCAGCTGTTTCACTTGACAAAGTGTGCTCTTTGTGCTCAAGTATACTTTTTTCAGTAGAGATTTTTTCCGCAACTTTTACATTTGTCAATGCAGTTGACTTTTCAATTTTTTGAGATAATTGCGGTTGACAGTTGTGTTTATACCTCAACGTGTACCCGTCGACGTTTTGGTATCTTGGTAAAGGGTTAAGATGGGGGTTTTGCCAGTTCTTTATAACAATAACGACATTTCCGGTAAATATATTTTCGCCATGGACATTTACCATTTGACAACTAAACGATTCGAAAACACCTCTCCCAGCAGCGAGAAATTTCCCCAACGTATTTAAGGCAGTGGTACCTCCATTAACTAACATACCAATTGGTATGTTTTAAACTAAAACATGAACATTTCTAACATATTTCTGTGTTATTGACAAAGTTACGTTTTTGATAACTATTTCTGCGGCAAGAAATTCACCACTTAGTTTGGATTGTTCACTACAAACTCGAAGAAGCGGTTGTTGTAATGTCTACATGGTGGCTACAGTCCTGAAATGTCCTGGAATGTCCTGGATTTTTGCAAGTGTCCTGGAATGTCCTGGAAAATTTTGATTTTTTCAAAATTGTCCTTGAATGTCCTGGAATTTTTATTTTTTTAAATATATTTTAAAATTACTAATATTATTGCAGTAAAATTAAATTTTTTTATGCAATTAAAAAAATTTAAAGCCGCTGTAATTTAATTTTTATGAATGGTTTTTTTTAGGTTTTATATATTGCTTTAATTACTTTGAATTTTGTTTGATTTTTGTTTTCTTATATCAGTAATTGTTGGTTTGAAATCATGCATATCAAATTATAGTATTTAATTTTTCTATAGTTTTAATTTTTTGGATATTTTTAAGTTTAGAAAAAGTTTAAATAGTAAAGTATAAATATAGAATGCCTCGAGATTCGCATTTTTCGAATGCATGGTTGCAAACACCTGAATACAAAAACTGGATTATTAAAAAAAGCACGACAATTGCATCATGTTCTTTTTGTAAAAAAGACATTAATGTTAGAAATATGGGTGAAAATGCTTTAAAAAGTCATCTCAAAAGTAAAAAACATTATGAGTTATCACCTCCAGTATTAAGTTCATTATGCAATTATTTTGCTGAATCAAAAACTTTGTCACCTTTAAAAACTGATACTGTTCAGATTATTGAAAAGCCATCTAAAAAGTCTAAAACATTGGATATGGTATTTATAAATGAACAAGTAATAACCGCTGAAATTAGATGGATATTACACGTGGCTTTATCAAAATCTTTTCAAAGATCATGTGAAGGTATTAACTCACTATTTATATCTATGTTTTCTGATAGTAACATTGCAAAAAAGTTTCAGGTAGGTCGAACAAAGTGTGGATATGTTACAAAATTTGGCATTGCACCATATTTTCTTGATTTGTTATATAAAGAAATATTGTTATCACCGGTTTTTGTAATATCTTTTGATGAGTCATTAAATCGTAGCATACAAAAAGGTCAAATGGATATTATTGTTCGATTCTGGAACCATGAATCAAATCAAGTTTTTACAAGATATCTTAACTCACAATTTTTAGGAGGTGCAAATTCAAAGCAGTTATTAAAATCTTTTAATGAAGGTGTATCTCAACTTAACATACAAAAAATGATTCAGATATCTTCAGATGGACCTAATGTCAATTTAAAATTTTTAAGACTGGTAAAAGAAGATCGGGAACTTAATGAGTATCCAGCCTTATTAGATATTGGCACGTGTGGCCTCCACACAGTTCATGGAAGCCTAAAAACATCAGTTAATAACTCTGAATGGAAACTTGGTGAAAAATTAAAAGCAATATGGAAGTTTCTGAATGAATGCCCTTCACGCAGAGAAATCTATAAAAATGTAGCTGAGAACAAAGTTTACCCTTTACCTTATTGTGGCCATCGTTGGTGTGAGAATCAAAACTGTTGTGAACGAGCAGCAAATATTTTTCCTGGCTATTTGAAGTTTATTGAACACTTACAAAGCTTACCAAAATCAAAGCAACCTCATGGAAAGTGGTTTAATGTTTTAAAAGATACAATTAAAGATCCTTTGTTTATTGCTAAATTAAAGTTTGTTGAATTTATAGCTGAAAAGTTAAATATATTCCTATAGGGTTTTCAATGTGATAAACCAATGGTCCCATTTATATTCGATGTTTTAAAAAACATTTTAGTTAGCATTCTAAGTATGTTTTTATTAAATGATGTAATGGAACGATCTGATACAATTAAAAAAATAATGAAGCTAAATCTCACAGATCCAATGTTATACAAAAGAGAAGATACAATTGATATTGGTCTGTCTGCAAATATGGAAGTTCAAAAATACAAACGATTATCAACATCAAAAGGAAGCATAATTTCAAAATTTTACAAAGATGTTTGTATATTTTTATCTTCACTTGCAACTCACATGTTAGAAAAATCTCCCATAAAATATCTTCTAGTGAGGTGTTCCTCTTGTCTAGATCCTATTCAATTAGCAGATAGCAGAGAAGTAGAGTGTAATAAGTTAAAGTTTTCTAAATTATTGCAACAACTAGTAGCTTCTGGATATTTAAAATCAAAAATTGGGGACAAAGCAAATGAAGAATATTTTCAATTTATAATCAACATTGTTCGTAAACATGATACAGAGTTTTTGTCATTCAAAAAATATGATGATAAGTTGGATATTTTTCTTGCTCAGCATATACCTGTAAATGGATATACATCTCTTTGGGATGTCTGCATAATAATATTTTGCTTGTCTCATGGCCAGGCTGCTATTGAACGCGGGTTCAAAGTAAATAAGGACTATCTAGTTGAAAATTTAGGTGAAGATTCTCTAATTACATTAAGAATAGTTCATGATCACATGTTATCAAAGCAACAAAATGCTGCAGATATTCCAATTACTAGAGAAATGATGAAATCAGTCAAATCATCTAGAATGCGATACAATGTTGCCTTGTAAAGTGCAAAAAAAGTTAAAGAGTTATCAACTGTAAGTTTAAAAAGAAAAGCTGTTTCCGCTGAAATTGATGACACTGTTCGAAGGAAGAAGCTACTTCAAGCATCAGCTGAAGATTTAATAAAGGAGGCAGATAGTTATGCATTAAAGGCAGAGGAAAAAAAAGATTTGAGTTTTATAATCACTTCAAATGATTTAAGAACGTTATCAAAAGATAAATTTTTAAAATTGCAAGAGCTTGACAGTTTAGAAAAAGCTTTATGTTTAAAAAGAGATTCAATCATTGTTTGAGTTTCATTTATTTATTTTGTAAATATGTTTTGGTTTAGTTTAGTTCCATTATGATTGTTTAACTATTATATGTATATTTATATTAGTTTACATTCTTCTTTCTATTTTATACTGACTTTCAAAATTAAAAATTTTTTAAAAATATTATGTTTGTCAATTTAAAAAAGTTATTAGTCGATTTAGTTGAAATATTCTATGAATATTGTTCAATGAAAATGAAAATATAATTGATAATATTCATTTAATAGGTTATAAAATGTCCTGGAAAATTTTTCAAAAAGTCCTGGAATGTCCTGGAAATGTCCTGGAATTTGACTTTTAAAATTTTGTGGCCACTATGTGTCTAGTAACACCCCACACATAGCACAAAAGATTTTTCTTGGCGAGAACTTCTAGAAATTTTTCGACACTACAATTAAGATCGCCATATCTACAGAGAAGTACAGGGTAAGCATCGTTAAAGAGTGAGGGTTTGAAAAGTCCAAGGTTAACTTTATCCGTTTCACCACTGACTCCAGGTGCCACAACGCTGGCATAACTTTTAGCCATCTTGAAGCAATAAAGTACACCCGATACAAAACCACAAGGAAAACAGGAACAACAAAACTATTAACAATCCAATTCGCCAGAATTAATTCTTAATAACCATCCAACAATAAAAACAGACAAAAAAACACAAATACTGTAAAAAGTTTAGATGTGTTTTTTTCCGTTTACATTTATATACTCTATACGAAATGTCAACATTTAATTCATATATATATATTGTATATGATTTATAAACTAATTTAAAACATCAGATAATACGAATTCTCTCAATACTAAATACTTTATTTGAAATTTTCGCCGGATTATAGGTACCCGCGTCATTAGCATATAATATAATATAATTACAAAAATTGTGACAATTAAATAACAAAAATTTTTAAATTTTGACGTCGCCTTTATAATGGCTTCTTTTTTTTTTTTTTTTTTTATACATCTTCGCTTCCAACACGGCTGCAAGCAGCCATTAATTAAAGTTGGAAGTTACTGAAAGAGAAAAGATGAAGATTGTAGAGCAAGATAACGATTGACGGATGACTTAAAAGATTGCAAATTATATGAATCAGGAAAGTAAGATGAAGGATGCGAATTCCAAAGAGCTGATGTTCGAGGAAAAAAACTAGACGAATAAGCATTTTTGGAGCACTTAGGAACAGTCACAGAAAAATGACGACACTTAATTGAATGACGAGTAATACGAGAATGAATTATATTAGATGGCGCAAGAGACGCTAGCTCTTTAGAGCAGTGCCCATTATAGTATTTGTAGAAAAGAGAAAGAGAAGCAACATTACGACAATGTGATAATGGTTGGAGGTTGGCTGCAAGAGCAGGTCCAACTATGTTTACAATGCGTTTTTGCACCTTGCCTAAAAGAGAAAGGGCATCATTAGAAGATCCGCCCCAGATATGGCAACAGTATTCCATACAAGGCCGGATTTGAGATTTATAGAGATAGAGAATAGAATCCAGAGTAAGAAAGTGACGAGCTCGATAAAGAGATGCAACCTTAGCAGATGCTAATTTTGCAACCGATTTGATATATGGTTTCCAAGAAAGATTGGAAGTAAGAGTTAATCCTAGAAGATGAAAAGTAGGTGATTCATCGAGTACATCACCGTTCATAAATATAGGAAGATCTAAATTATTGCGATAACGATTTGCTGAAAAAAATTGAGTTTTATCTGAATTGAAGTTCACCAGCCACTGTGAGCCCCATGCTGTAGCAGAAGTGAGATCCTTTTCAAGCTCAAATGCCCCCTCCAAGCAATCAGAAGGTGTTGGCTTCTTATATCGACAAGAATAAATGGTAGTATCATCAGCAAACAATGCCACCTTAGATGTGAAAATATCTGGAAGATCGTTAATGTAAATTAAAAAGAGTATAGGGCCAAGGATAGAACCTTGAGGAACCCCTGAAGTTACAGGATAAGAAGAAGAGTGTTGTCCATCGAGGACAACTTTTATGCTACGATTGGAAAGAAAGGATTCAATGATCTTAAAAATGTTGCCGGATACACCATAAGAAAAAAGCTTATGGAGAAGACCAGCATGCCAAACTTTATCAAAAGCTTTTGAAATGTTAAGAGCGATGGCCTTAACCTCTCCACCTTCATCTAATGCACGATAAAACCTGTCAGTTATTACTGTTAGCAAATCAGCTGTAGAACGAGAAGATCGAAATCCATATTGATGGTCAGAAAATAAGTTATTAGATTCAAGATGAGAAATTAGGTGTTTGTTAATTAAAGATTCAAAAACCTTGCTAATGATAGCAAGAAGACTTATGGGATGGTAGTTAGACGAGTCAGATCGCTCTCTAGATTTTTTGAAAATAGGAATAACAAATGCCGCTTTCCAGCAGGCTGGAAAACAAGACTCTGATAAGCACTTGTTGAATAGTTTTGAGAGTATAGATGACAGCTCCGGAGAACACTTCTGGAAGACAATAACAGGTATGTCGTCCGGGCCACAAGTTATAGAAGAGTCTAAGCAGGAAATCACTTTAGTTACAGATGCTGGAGTGATATGAATGTTAACCAATGGATCAACCTGTTTGTTGGCAATGTCAGGTAGAACGCAACTAGTGGAATCAAGAGATGATATTGATGAAAAGTTTTTAGCAAACAGTTCGGCTTTGTCTTTAGGTGAGGTGACAAAGTCTGAACCATACAAGAGAGGTGGAATTATAGATTTTCCCTTATTATTGATATTATTAAAGATTCACCAGAAGTCACGAGAGCCTAACTTTTGAGAGGAGATACGAGATTTCATGACCTAAAAATAGCGGGTATTGGCGTTAGACAAAACCTTTTTACAATTGTTACTAGCAGTAATAAACAGACGTCTGTTTTCTGGAGAACTGTTTTGCTGATAAATATGGAAGTAACGGTTTCGATTGGCAATCGCAGCAGTACAGTGTGAGGAAAACCATGGAGGAGAGTGAGGCTTGACCTGGAATCGTCGAGAGGGAATAAAAGATTCCATGCCAGCCTGAATCCACGAAGTTTTGTAAAAAGCACATTTGTCGACAGGAAGACGAAAGATTTCTACCCAAGGGCCATCACGAAGAAAATCACGGAAAGAATCCCAGTCAGCTTTACTGTAGTTGTAAGAGGTTCGATAATAGGGGGATTCAGGTGATGGAGAAGAATGAGGTATTAGTTTTAGAGAGATCAAACTTTGATCAGAAGAACCTAAAGGTGAATGTGGAGAAACTGAGCACTGACTAGGATCAGAAACAAGACATAAGTCGAGTAGAGAAGGTAGATGATTCGGGTTGTCAGGAAAGCGAGTTGGAAACTTGACTATTTGAGTTAGGGATTGAGAAAGGCAAAAGTTGTGGGCTTTAATGCCTGCAGAGTCACTGGCACTTGAGCCAAGCCACTCAGAGTGGTGAACATTAAAGTCACCGATAACAACTATATTAGCTGATGGATAAAGAGAGAGGGCTTGGTCAATATGATAAGAAATAATGTCAAAAAGAGTGCAGTCTTGAGATGAAGGAGAGCAATATAGAACAAAGAGAAAGGCAATAGAGTGAAGTGGTGCTAAAGGAAAGCACATGAAAGAATAGTCTGTGGATTCAAACCTAGTTTTATGACAAATGGGTGAATTCTTACGAATGTAAATGCCCAGGCCAAGCATGTCACATGCTTGGAGTCTTTACGAATTAAAGGCAGATAACCATCAATACTAAGATCACAAGATGAGACAGCCGAACTCAAATTAGTCTCACAAAGAGCAAGTAGGTCTGGTGAACTTTGCAAGAGATAAGACTCAACAGAGAAAAGTTACTTTGAAGACCACGAATATTAGTGAATGATAGGTTTAGAGAACTTGGTGATGATGATGGTTTTTTGTGTTTTATAGTTTTTGGTACTTTATTCATTTTTAAATTAGATTGAAGAACTTGACTCAAAGCATAGATAGTACTCAGAACACCGTTTAATAGCCCAAGCAATTGTCTCATTACTACTAATAAACCCTAAGCTGTAACAAAGGGCTCCAAATGTGGCCTCAGTCAAAAATTTTTGGTGTTGTTGAACCCTTGTTCTTATTTGAAGTTTTGATTCACCGAAATACACTTTGGAGCATTTGCACTTAATTAAACAGGTCCCAGGTCGGCTGTTGCATGGTAATTTTGATTTATTTCTAGACGTTAATAGCGTTTTTAGGTTAGCATTTGACTTAAAAATAGTTCAGTAACCAGCTTTTTTGAATATTCTTCTAGGTCTGGGAGATGTTATTAGTATCCATGGTAAAAATATTGTAGGAAGGGTATTAGAGTTTGATAGAATTTCATTTTCATTTGCTAAACGATTTTTTCGAACGTGATAAGAAATATCTTTAAGCATACTTTCGTTGTACCCATTTTCAGTAAACACTTGAGTTAAAAAATTTATCTCATTATTTAAATGGTTTTGCTGCATATTGAGTATGCTCTGTATATATATCCGTTGGATATTGCTGTTAAAATTATACCCGTCAATAACATTAAAAGAAGCAACTTTAGTACTTTTGAATCAATTAAATAAAAGCGTTTCTTACAAAAACTCAACTAAGCTTACTTTAACTGAAACAAAACTACTAATTGAACTTTTTTTGTTTCGTTGTTATTTCTTGTGGTTAATGAGTTGTCGGTGAATCAAAACTTCAAATAAGAACAAGGGTTCAACAACACCAAAAATATTTGACTGAAGGCAAATTAAACCAGTCTGCATTCGCTTTGCATAAAGTGAATGGGATAGGGCAGAAACACTATATATATATAAACAATATATATATATATATATAATATATATATATATATATATATATATATATATATATATATATATATATATATATATATATATATATATACATATATATATATATATATACATATATATATATATATATATATATATATACATATATATATATATATATTTATAAAATGTGCTATTTATATATATATATATATATATATATATATATATATATATATATGTATGTATATATATATATACATATATGTATATATATATATATATAAATGTATATACATATATATATTTATATATATATATATTTATATATAAATATATATATATATTATATATGTACATATATATATATATATATATATATATATATATATATATATATATATATATATATATATATATATATATATATATATATATATATATATATATATGTATATATATATATATACTTTTAAAGATATATATATATACATATATTTATATATATATATATATATATATATCATTAAAAGACATAACTTGTTATACGATATGTGTATAAATAAATTGATTTTAATAATAAAGGCAGCGTTTAACTATTTATAACAAATCAACTTGTTTTTCCTTCAAAAATGTATATAAAAAAATATAATTCCTAACTCGTTTAAAATAAAAAGTCTATTATATACGAAAAAAGCTGAAAATATAATGAAAAAATACAGAAAAAAATTAAAATTATAAGATAATTTAACAAAACAACAAGCCTTTTCTTTACAAAACCTAAAAAAGCATTCACATCTTAACATATATCCATTTGACAAAGGAGCAGGTTTTGCTATATTAAAAAACGAAAATGAAGCAAAAGATAAATAAGAAGAACAAATAAAAAAAGTAAAGTTATTGATTACAACCCAACACCCACATTTACCACTAAAGGTCAAAACCCGTTGTGTAAAATAAGAAACCTGTTTTCTTAATTTACACAGCAGCTTCCTGTAAGTTAGACAATGCCACTTACTTTAAAATGTATCTATCAGATTGCGTTCCACCCAAAATCTATGGAATGGTTAAAGCTCACAAACCAGAAAAAAACTACCCAACGCGTCCTGTTGTTTCCACTATTAACACACCACCTTAAGGAACATCAGAGTATCTGGTTAAAATCATTCAACCAACATTAAATAAAAATACAACTCGAATAATTAATTCTAGTAGTTTTTGTCAACGATGCTAAAGAATGAAAGATAGACCCTAATGAAATTCAAGTTTCATTTGATGTAGTAAATTTATATCCATCTGTACCGATCGATGAAGCAATAGCGGTTATTATTAGCATATTGAACGATGATTTAGAGGATTCGAAAACTAGGACTAAATTAACTCTTTTAGATATACACCAGTTAATTGAACTTTCACTTAGCAAGTGTTACTTTTTATACAAAGATAAAATCCGAGTTTTACCTAATTCAGGTCCAATTGGTTTATCGTTGATGGTAATCATGGCTGAAGCATTTTTGCAAAATATCGAAAAAACAGCCTTTAATATAGCCTTTGTTAATTGATTCCAACCAATAACTTACAAAAGATATGTAGATGATACCCATGCTCGCTTCGATTCGAAAGGAAAACAAGAACTGTTCCTTAAAATTAATTCGATGCAAGGTGTTCGCAAATGGCGGATGTGTCTATCTAACGGTTGATAGGAGAAAAAAATAAAAAGAAAAGAAGAAAGAAATTATTTGTATAAAAAGAATAAAACTTATCAAGAAGATAAAAGCATTTACAAATTATAAATAAAAGCCAAAAAGTTAATCGTTTTTTGTTTAAATAAAGTGTTTATATTGAAGGCGGCGGATTATACCTGCTTACAGATAAAAAAGAAAAAAATAAAAAGAGAAGAAAAAAAAACAAACAAATTAATTATTTGCCATCCATCAGCAAGTCAAGTAAGATGAATGATAATTAAAGAAGTTTAAAAATTTACAGTTATATTTGAAATTGTAATAACTTTTTTATTTTTTTATTAGCTCATTCAATTTTTTTTTTTTTTACATATCTATTTTATCATATTATTGATTACATTATTATTAGCTATATAATTGTATATTCTATTATTAAGCGTTAGTCATATTTATACTATTTATATTTTCATTATAAATTACTACTACTACTTTTGTTATTACTGCCACTATTTTTATTAATATTGCTATTTTTGTGATCGTTGTTATTACTATTGTTGTTATTATTATCCGTTATTATTATTATATTGTTAATATTTTTATCATAAACTTCATCATTGTTATATTATCGTATAGTTACTACTATTGTTATATTGTTTCTGTTGTAATAATCTTACTAATATCAATATATTTATTTCTAAACAATTTTCTACTTATTATGTCTAAACTCTGTAAAATTTGTGATAAAATTATTCGTGCTAATCATCATTCACTTCAATGCAATCACTACGTAGAGATTGCATTGAATTAGAAATTCTTAGAAATGTGGATTGAACTTAGGTACCTAAGTTCAATCCACAAGAAATGTAGTTTTTTAAATAATAATGATTTTAGTTTATTAAAAAACTCTTCCATGAATTACTGGCTCTGTATTACATGTCGCAACAGTATTTTTCCTATTAGTTCTATATCGGATAATGAACTACGTCTTTAAACTTCAATTGACAATATATTACATCTCAATGATCAGCCAAATGACCTTTCTCTCTTTCTTTGCTCCCGAGAGATATTTAAATATCGCTTTATTAGTTAAACATTTTGACGAATTAACCTCACTCTTATCTCTAATAACCTATGAATTAAGTATATTCAGAATTGCAGAAACTAAGCTGAAATCTGATTTACTCCCAACAACTCCAATTAATCTTAGTGGATATGTTTATGAACATACTCCAACCTAACATGGATATTAATGAATTTATTGTTTCATATCTAGCTACTCTAACTTTCTTTATAATGAGTTATTTTAATATTGATCTTATAAAAGCAAGCTCAGATAATTCAATCTCGGAGTATTTGAACACCATTACTTCAAATAACTTTCTTCCTTTTATATCTTTACCAACAAGAACTACCAATCACTCAAGTACTTTAATTGAGAATATACTTTTTAATTCAACTTCTAAAGATATATTTTCCGGCAATCTAACTATTAGAATATCGGATCATTTGCCACTGTTTCTAATCTATTCATCTTTTAAAAAAAGAATTATTAATTCTCGAAAAAGCAATATTATTCTTTATAACTTCAAAAAATTAAATAGTAAAGAATTCAGGAATGATTACTTGGAAATCAACTGGGATAAAGTAATCAAAGTTTCCAATAGTAATACAAATAAATCATTTGAAGTTTTCTTCACAACCTTTAACTCTCTTCTAGACAAACATGTACCGTTAAAAAAACTAAGTAACCGTGGCTTAACTCGAAGCCTTAAACCATGGATTACTTAAGCAATTTTAACCTCGATAAAAAAACGAAACAATATATATCAGAAATTTCTTAAAACAAAAAATCTTCATGACAAACTATTCATCTCATACTGACTTCCATAAGTATTTAAAAACATCAAACCCTGACTCTATTTTAATTAAATCTATGAAAAAAATGAAATAATATCAGTTATTCTTTCTCTAAATGGTCGCAAGGCTTCTGGTCCAAACAGCATTCCAACCTTTATTCTAAAACTTCTTGCTAATGATATTTCCTCAGTACTTTCTAAACTATTTAATCTCTCATTCGCTACTGATATATTCCCTAATATTATAAAAACTACATCTGTTAAACCAATCCATAAGAAGGACTCAAAACTTAACTGCAATAACTATAGACCAATATCATTATTTTTAAATATCAGCAAAATCCTTGAAAATTAATGTATTCTTGTATCTACCACTTTCTTGATAATTCTAAGTGTCTTTACGGCAGTCAGTTTGGATTTCGTTTAAAACACCCTACTTCCCATGCACTTATTAGCATTAATGAAATGATTCGTGGTGCGATTGATAGTGGTTCTTTTGCCTGTGGCGTCTTTATTGATCTCCAAAAAGCATTTGATACAGTTGATCATAAGATTTTAACTGAAAAATTGTATCACTATGGTATACGGGGTATCGCTAATGATTGGTTTTCATCCTATATTAACAATCTTACTCAGTTTGTCTCGATTATGGGTTTCAATCCACATGTAAAGTTATTAAGTATGATGTACCACAGGATTCTGTTCTAGGACCTTTACTGTTTTTAATATATATTAACGATCTGCCTCACTCTATAAATAATTCGATTGTTCATCATTTCGCTGACGACACTTATCTTCTATGCATAAATAAATCACTCGCGCAACTTTGTAAAAAAGTTAATTCAGATCTCCATTATTTTTTCATTGGTTAAATAGTAACCGTCTTTTCCTAAATATCAATAAAACTGAATTTATTATTTTTTACCCTCCAAAAGAAAAGATTGATAGTAATAATGTGAAAATTAGAATTAATAGTAAAAGACTTTTCCCATCTAAATATACAAAATACCTCGGGATATTTCTTGACAAAAACTTATCATGGTACTATCAACTAATTCAATTAAATAAAAAACTCTCACGTGCCAATAGTATGCTGTCATTAATACGACACTATGTTCCACAACATGTTTTAATTTCAATTTACTATTTCTTGTTCTCCTCACATCTAAGTTATTGTTGCACTGTTTGGGGTCAAAAAGGTAGTTTTCTATTACATCGTAGAAACAGTTTACAATGCACTTCCTTAAGAACTATGACATTTTCTCCCTTACGATCTAATATCGAAAATAGGTTTTCTGAAATAAAAAATTCTAAAATTTCAAGATCTTGTAAAGCTTTATAATTGTCTCTTTGTATTTGATTTTCTTCAAATACAAACTACCAAATTTCTTTAATAATTTTTTTATTAAAACAAGTGGCACACCCAAATATTACACGCGAAATACTGAAAATTTTAACTTGCACACTTTCTTTTTCAACACTGTTAAAAATGGCAAGTGCTCTATAAAACACCAATGTATTTCTCACTGGAACCAAATAATACCATTTATAAAAAAAAAGATTTTAACTAAATATCCTATTATTACCAACACTCTTCTTCTCAATTGAAACCAAACTAAGAAATTTTTATTTGAGTATATATTTAATGAATATTAATTTTATCTTTTATTATTATTGCTTTTATTAAATTACTGTATATATAAAACTATTATTACTTTTATTTTATACTGTCTTTTTTAACTCTACTAATATTACCATTATCATTAATTTACCTTTGTTTTATAAATCTTATTAATATTATTTATAATGATAGTGATAGTGATTCAATTGTAGTAATAGTTTTTATGGTTTTTGTCCTAATTTTTGCAATTGTTATGTTTATTTTAAAAATTTCTGTCATAGTTATAAATTTTACTATAATTATTTTTACCATTGTTTTAATCATTAGTTATAATTTTTAGTAAAGTTTTCATGATATCGTTACTATTTGTTTTTTTATTCACATTATTATTAATATTATTATTTTTATTAAATTATTATTTCAATTACTAATATCATCTTTATTTATAAGCGCTATATTTTCCTTTCTTTCTATTTTTTTTTTTTTGCTTTTTAATTTTTTTTTTTTATTTATAATTCTTTCTGTATTTTATTTGTTTGTTTTGTTTTTTTAGGTGTCGCTCCATTGACTAGTTTTTAACTATATGAGTGACACCTAACGTTATTTTATTATTAAAATCAATTTATATATATATATATATATATATATATATATATATATATATATATATATATATATATATATATATATATATATATATATATATATATGTATATATATATATATATATATATATATATATATATATATATATATATATATATATATATATATATATATATATATATATATATATATATATATATATATATATATATATATATATATATATATATATATATGTATATGAATATATATATTAATTTTTTTTGGAAAATGCCATATTTTATCGGGACGGAATGTTACAAGTTTTTTGAATATATTTTTGGGGTCACCAGACAAAAATCTAACAATATATCTAAACAGTTTTTTGTAAAATTTATTTCAACCTAAAGTTTGTCCAGCGACACAGTGCATTAAGTAAAATGATTTTTGAAATTTACAATAAAGCGGCTTCAAATTACTTTTGTGAGTAATACCCTAACCAATATTAGCATAGTTAATATGACAGTAAAAAAAAAAGAATACTGCTGCGCTAATGAATGTTTGTCTAGAACTCTTTTTTCTTTATATAAAACTCCAATACCTAATAGAAATTTTGCTGCATAAGTAAAACTTCCAGATTTTCATCTTTAATGATACATAGAAAGTTTTTGGACGTTACTCTTTTTATTCGAATGTTTTGAATATCAGGGGTGGATCCAGCATTTTTTGGTGTTTAAAATCTGATGTTGAGAGCAAACTCTAAACATTTAAATGTTTATACTGATGTCAAATAAAGATGCTTTGCAAAAAAAGACTCTTGGAGTCTGGGAAAAAGAAAGCCTCAACATTTCTGCCCCCAACCTGACCTAAACGAGAGAGCAACATTTTGATAAAATATATATACTTTTTTTAGTCTTAACTAAATTTATATTTATCGATAAATTTTAAATTTCATACTTTAATCTTCGTGAACAGCCGCGGCAAATTTTTTTTTTTTTTTTTTTTAAATTTTTATTTTAGGTGCCCCAAGAAGTCCTAACGGTCTTGTCACAGAGCACCGCGGAAGTGCATTTAACCAGGAAGTTCACGCCTCTTTCCTTACCGTGACGCGAAAATTTGTCCAGAGCTCGTTTTGAACCTGGATCTCCTGCTATTTATAAAGCAAACGCTCTAACCACTGCGCCACGGCCGCACAAATTGCTTTAGAAGAAATAGGTCGAGGGTTCGAAGCGAGCTCATGGGCACTAATTTTATTATTTATTTATTATTTTCTTATTTTTTTAGTTATTTCGCGCAATCGGTGAAGAAGAAGGGGTGAACTTTCTAGTTAAATCACTTCTACGGTGCTCTGTGATAAAAACGTTAGGTCTTCTTTTAACATTTAAAATATTGTCCTCTCTTAACATCCAAAATCTCTCAACAATCAAAATATATGACCATATAATTTTGACGCCTCCTAAAATTGAGGCGGGTTCAAACTTTATATGGCTATAATTTTTGAACGCTATATCTCAAACATTAAAAAATACTTGATTCACCCCTGATTAATATAAAGACGAAGCGTATCACTTGGAAATAATTTTTTTTTAAAACTTGGGTGGAAGAGTGTTCAACAACAGTAACTTGTAAGTATATTTTCATTGCTATTGATCAAAGGTTCAACCGTTAAAACTTCTTTAGTGTTATCAGAAATGATCATCTCAGGCTTGATAATGAAACTCGTGTTTTCCATTATATAAAAGTGAACACTAACTTTGCGGTTTTTTGATTTACGCGTCTCATAGTGGGCGGAATTTTGAAAAACCTGGCCAAAGTCAAAAAATGATTAGAATTACTTGAAAATTTATAGCATTTTTTTGAATCCCTGACTTTGAATTTGACAAATCTCTTACAAAATTCAATAAAGACAGACCCAAAATGGCGGTGTTTTTTAAAAAAATAATTAGTAGAAATGCATTTGTTCCTTCGTTTTTATCAATTCATTTTCAATTCAACATTTACGTTTAATAGAGTAATGTAGCCGTATTTTTATAAAGCGAATGTCTTAAAAAATTTTTGAAAAATTCTTTATTTATTCTACTTTATTAAAAAGAAAAAGATTTGTTTACATCATTGATTATATTTGTTTAATTTATATTTTTAATGTAAATTAACACTGTCATTCAACATCATAACCATTTATTTTTTAATTTAATCATTTAATCGCAAGCGAATAAGTCTCAGAGTTTTCGAGTTTTTAAAAAACCTTCGAGCTGTATTTCTGCCGTTTGAATTACCACATCCTGGTTTCGGTCGATCAACTATGGCCTAGCTGCATCTGAAAAGCATCTGGATTAAGAATTTATGTTATGATATTATATTTTTTTCAATGTCAAAACGTGCTTGCCATTTTTTTATCCCGATTTTATACTCAAGATGCTTAAAATATTCAAAAAAAAAAGAAAAAACGAATCTACGCGTGCAATGTTGACAAAACGAAATCCAATTTGGATTCTTCAACTTTTATTTCTTTAACAAAATTGATTTTACTGGTGTGGCGGAATAGTGTCGCAAAATATTGATTGTTGCAAATTTGATTGTCGAAAATGTAAAGAAAGAATAGTGTCGCAAATTCTCGCATTTTTGATTGACGAATAACAGAATAAGGAATAATGTCGCAAATGAATTTAATTAATAGTGTCGAAAACAAAAAAGGAATAATGTTCTAATGGAGCTTAGTGTATAGTGTCGAAAATAAACAAAAAAAAGAGTTTAAGTTTTTTATTTTTGTTACTATTCAATAACAAAAATAAAAAAAATTATAATAACTATATATCTGTGTTTAGATACAATGTCTGATGTCATATTGAATTAGCCTGCTGTCGGGGGCTTCAGAACATTCACCAACTATCTTCTAGCCTGATGCTGCAAAAGAGTGCCGCTACTCCGGCTGAGGGTTTGGGGTTTGGTAGCAACTTTTTCTTTCATTATTCTTTATTTTTTTCTTTTTTTTTCTGTAAAAACCGTATGCTATAAAGATAAGCAAAACGAGTAAGCGCTTGTTGAAACTAACTGTTTGCGACACTGTTCCGTTTTTACTATTTACGACACTATTCCTTTTTATTCAACATTAGATCTTTTTAAGATATTCGACACTTTTCAAAAAAAAATTTCCACACTATTCCTGTCACCCATTTTATTGAATAAAGTCGAAGTAGCAGAACACAAATATCACCACATTGTGGGTTTTGTAAATGTTATTAAATTGCAAACTTTTCCGTCAATCACTGTCAAAACATGGTATAAGATGGTAAAAACAAAGAGTTATTAGCAGTTGCTTCCATTAGTATAGAAAAGCTGTTTTAACACATTATTCAGTTGTTTTTAAAATTTGGGATAATTTAAGACTCTCTACACATTTTGAGGCTCGGTTTTGAATAGTGGAATATAAGTCTTTAATTGTAGCTGCAGTATTGCATGCTTCTGAAGTCTGAAGACTCACCTGAGAAGCAATTGCTAACTCGGATGAACTATATGTGGATAACAATCCTCTGTTTAACGCCGTTTTGTATCGTTTATTTGCTTTATTAAAATTCAAATATGGTTACCAATTGCACATGGCTTTTTTTTCCTTATTTTGTGCTTAAACAATCTGAAAATATTTAAATATTTAATAAAAATTTATAACTTTAATAGAGATAAGCATTAAATAACTTACGCAAACATTTGTTGAGGCTTTTAACCATGTGTCATGTGTATTCAAGAATATTCCCCATTCAACCCTGATATTAGGGAAACCATCTGTTAAAAATTACAGAATGTTTGAAACTGCTGCCTCCTACACTCCTTTATATGCAGCTACAGTTTCTGGTTTAAATCTTGTAAAGAAAGAATAATTTTTTTGAATAAAACAGGTTCGTGGTTTTGAAACCAAAATGTCAGCTTCACTTAAAAGCAAATATGCTTCGTAACAGCTATTTTGAAAACTATCTATATTATTTCTGATAGAAACAAATTTATTTTTTAAAGCTGTAATAAGGTGCAAGCCGTCTAAGAACCATCAATAGTTTTTGATTAAAGTAACCGAGTAAAATGTAAAGTAAAATTAAAGACTAAAAATAACTAAATTAAAGATGAATTAAAAAGTGCTAATGGATTTTAAAAAAGTAGAATTTTTTTTTGTATCTTTGTTAACAGAACTCTCAGTGGAAGCCATGATACATAAAGCATGAAAAATAAATAACTAATGCTCAAGAAAAAGTGTTTAGATAATCTCTAGGCTTAATCTAGCTCTACAAACATTCTTAAACTTTTTTTATGCGCTTGAAGTTCAAGCTCTACAATGCTAGCTTCTAAAAACCTTTATCTATTTTCTGAATAATTAAAAAAAAAAAGAAACATATAACAGATGTTTAACTGCGTTGCAGGGCTTTGAAAGGCTGGGGCAAAAGGGGAAAATTGACCCGGACGCCAAACTTGAAGAGGCGCCGGAAAACTCGTTGGTTTTTTTTTCTTTTGAGAAATAGTAAACATTTTAATAAATCACAACGTAAAATCTGATTTTTGTGTTGAGGTTGAAACTTTAACATTCAGAATTAAAATTCACATAAAAAAAAATTAAGTTTATATTCTATTATTTTAATTATTTATAAAACATTTTTTAAGAAAAAAATTGAATTTAGTTGTAGTTGAATAAGACCAAACTGGGCGTATTCTGTAAGCCCATGAACAGTCATGTCATCTAGTGTCATCTCATGCTCGGTTGAACGGGAAATGATGCGCTGCGGCAATTATAATGGTTGCTGACCAAATTTCGCTTTGAAGAAGACAACGCTGATAGCACTGATAACTGAAAACTGAAAAATTTCACTATGAGAAAATAACCTTATTCGTTTTCTCCTCTACTAAAGAGATAATAATAGCTGGCAACCAAAGGACAGTTCTTGTGTGTTTAAGCTGACGAAAAGAAGAAAGAAGTTGATATAGCCAAACTTATCACTGATGTGATTGCAAGACTAGGTTTGAATAATTTTGTTTAGATAGTCTAATCAAGCAAATTGATTCAGGATTTAAGGCAAGCAGGATGGTTGGCAATATGCTTTCATTTGTCTGGTTGGATAATAATGATCTTTGCTTTCAAAATTAAGCTCGAAAACTAGCACATTTTTATCCGAGAGATATGAAGAAAAAGGATTTTATTGAAGAAGATCGCCGTTTTAACAATTCCCGGAAATTAATTTCAAGCAAAGAAATCCACTGCAGCTACTCAATCAAATCTTCAAGAAGAAGCTTGAACTCTTTTTTCTATACATTTGCATCATGCTCCGGATTTTCAGCACTATTCCTGTATCAGTTGTTTTGGATGAGCGATTATTTAGTAAACTGAAGATTGTAAAAAACTCCCTCAGTTCAGCCATGTCCAAGACAGCGTTATTGCTCCTTTATCTATTTTGATTGAAGAAGATTTGGCTAAAAAAGTGAGCTACGACAATTTCATTGTTATTGGAGGATCAGAAAAACTCAAAATTCATTTTTTAGCGCCTTTCTCAGATCAGTTATAGGTAATTGTTGCGTTCACAAAACTTTAAGTTTTGTAATTTCTTGCTTTGAAATGGGGCGCCGTTCTCCAATTTTGACCCGGGTGCCATTGGCGCTCACAAAGGCCCTGCTGCGTGGATATAACTAACTATAAAGTCAATGAACTTTTTTCTAAAAGAATAAGATGCAAAATTTTTGTTTTTATTATTACAAAAAAGTTAGTTTAAAAATAATGATTTTTTGACCTTTGGTCAGTTTTTTGAAAAGTTTGCCCACTGTGCGCCAGGTATATAGAGATTAAATTTGGTTTTGCGTTTCAGTTACACATATTATACAAAAAATATTTTGGGTTTTCTTTATTATAATAGAAAATGGGGTTGTCTAATTGCAATGATATATATGTATATATATATGTATATATATACATATATATATATATATATATATATATATATATATATATATATATATATATATATATATATATAACATATATATATATATATATATATATATATATATATATATATATATATATATATATATATATATATATATATATATATATATATATATATATATATATATATATGAAGACCTCAGTGGAAAAACCGGCGTTGTCACATTTAAAAAGTATTAAGAAAGTATTTATTGATCATTAATAAAAGTCTTTATTTAAAGCAAATGAAACTAAGCAATTTAAAAAAATTTATATTATAATTATTTTATTTAAAATTTATTCAAAAACAAAACATTTTGTAATTTTTTATACAAAAATTTTTTTTTCTTTGCTGTAAATTAATGATCATGAAATACTTTCTTAATACTTTTTAAATGTGACAACGCCGGTTTCTCCACTGAGGTCTTCATATATATATATATAAATATATATATATATATATATATATATATATATATATATATATATATATATATATATATATATATATATATATATATATATATATATATATATATATATATATATATACATATATATATATATATATATATATATATATATATATATATATATACATATATATATATATATATATATATATATATATATATATATATATATATATATATATATATATATATATATATATATATTCCGATCCCTGATATGCCACAATGCATATCAGGGATGGGAACAGGTTGCACTAAACTTTTTTGTTTTCATTACTTGTGAGAACAACTCTGACTATCATGTATTCAATCTTTAAAAACCATTTTCGTATCAGCTGCCATTTATATCTATAGATTATTCATGTATAAGTTTAATAAACGCCTAATAAACACTACCTTAATACCTTCTTTAAATGACATTTATATAAACTATGACTTTATTAGGTACTGGAGAAACTTTTGTTGAGGACTATATTGTATTATTTGTTCAAAATTATATTATCAACCTTATATTTGTCATACTTTGGAGTTGAAAAAAGAATAGCTTTAAAGCAAATACAATTTACTCATTGAATTGAGTTTGATCTCAGAACAATAAAAAGGAAGATCCATGGTGTTTGGCCTTTGTGTTCTCCAAAGCACCAAATGGTGCATTTAGAGCCTACTAATAACTAACGAGATTTAATCTCGCACACCTGTATATAATATTGCCCTGGGATGGGATAAGTACACCTAAGTTGATAATGGATTGGGATAAGTATACTTTTGATTGTTCACAGTCGAAGTTCACAGTCGATTGGAATAAGTTGTCTGGGGGGGGGAGTCTTTAAATTAACAAGACGAAATTAAGTTTAAGTGGGCGAGATTCAACGCTTTTGAAATACTGTTCAAGTTAATGTCAAACAGTCTTATGAAAATTAGCACAACCTTGTTACTTGTTTCTTTTTTTATAAATTTACGTTTTAGGTTTTAAGTTGATTCTATTTTTTTAGTCAATTAAGTATTTTTGAGACATTTGTCTTTGATTTTTTATCGTATTTCTATCTCTTTGGGCTCTTTGAATAGTAATAGATTTGTATATTTTAAGGTAATTTTTAATAATGATTTTTTTTAAATCCGCCTTCATATGTTTTGCTTACTGCTTCTTTAATTCTCAAAAATCTCAAATTATTACTTCGGTTGCGATCCTCAAAACCAACAGTTTTTGTTTGTTTTCTGCGGCCTCATTTACCAACTTTCCTGGAAACGATTTTATCCTAATTATTGTTTCTTTTATCATAGCCATATTGTTATCTACTTTCTTTAATTTAGATTCAAAATTATTTTAACAAATGCGAGTCTTCGTTTAATTAAAGGAAGAAGTAATTTGGATGGAGAAGACAAATACAGAAGTGGTAAAATTTTTGACTCTTACATATTAAAAATCTTTTTTTTTTCCTGCTTATCAAGCTCACAGAGGATGGCTTGCTGTTTTTCTTAGCGTTTGCATAAAAATGGCTATGGGTAGCAAATTTAAAATGACTAGAATTTTGCCAATAATAACTGATTATTTATTGTAAAGGTAGCGTGCGTTTAAGAAAAGAGATCAATTTTGAATTTTATTCGTTTGAACCTTGCTTATTTTTTTTCCATTCTCTATGATCATTGTAATGATATGTTTTCCGATAACAATATGTCCACAGCTGTTAAATGCTTTCTGACTATTTTTGGGATGCATGTATACCTCTGAGTAAGGATCTAAAAGGTATGCTTTATGTTACTTCCCAATATAGGCATTTTTGGGGAAAAGCAACTGCCGCGAATAAGGCCATTTTTTAATTATGCATTTGTCGACAATTAATAGCTCCCCAAACATTATCTTTCAAAGTTTTTCATGACAGCTTGAACATCAAAGAAGTTTTTTCGTCTTGTTGATATGAGTTAAACTTTCTTATTACTTTTCAGAGTGTGACTCTTCTTTAAAAAATGAGTTCTCACTCTAAAACTTCAAAATTTCAATAATGTTCATCTTGGTGATGCGATTTTATTCACTGTTAATTTTAAGAAATAAATAAAAATAATACATGTGTTAAAGTAAATTTGAAAGGACCTGTAAACGTGTTTCTCGTAAAATAAAATGTCGCTGGTCTATAAAGAGTACTTAATAAAAGGTTTTGATGAAGTTGTACTTCATCAAAACTTTTTATTATTAAATAATTTAATAATAAAAAGTTTTTTTATTTACATGTTGGATTTCTCAAGTACATTTTAAAATAGGAAATTTTAAAATGTAATTGAGAAACCCAACATGTAAATAAGAAATCGCATTATGTAATTAGAAAAACAAAAGTTGTAATTAGGAGATCGTAATATGTAAATGAGAATACATTATTTGTAATTACGAATTCACAAAATGTAAAGCTTAAAGGTCAATATAAAACAGAACGTCCACTGGATGTCTCAAGGACATCCTACGGACTTGTGACGTCCATAAGACGTCGTATAGATGTCCCACGGATGTCTGTGCCCGCTGGGTTTCTTTGTCTTTTCTAAATAGAATAAATGTGACCACCAAGTTTCACTTATAAATATAACCAAAGCATAATCAGTGGCGGATCCAGTGGGGGTGGCTAGGGTAGCTAGCCACCCCCACCCCCTTTATTCCATAATTTTAACAAATAAGTAGGCAAGAGTGTGTATGAAAGAGCCAGGTTTTAAAAGAGCCAATGCCATTATTTATAACTTACTGGCACCCGATCATGATTGTATTTTACTTTTTATGTGGAAACACTGGATACCTGTCACCCACAAAAAATTTACGGTTCTACTAAAAAAAATAGTGTCGTAAGAATGCACTAAAAATTTTGAAATTAAAAAGTAATTTTTGGTGGGTTTACTTATTTAATTTTAAGATAAATTGTATTGTATTGTTTGATAACTGATATATGCTGCATTGCTATGTATATATTTGCCCTTCGTTTCCAAATATAATATTTGATTAAAGTATTGGTAAAAAATGTTAAACTTAAGGTTATGTATTTAACCATAAGATTTTTTGAAAGAGCTAGCTGTTTATGCTCTGAATAAGTCGGCTTTTTTTACTTAAACTTAATAATTGTTTTGCGCTTTAATGACTTTATTTTTTCTTGTAACGCTTTATTGAGCATATTCTATTAAAATTGAAGTCGTAAAACATTGAAAGAAGTATTTGGACCTGGAGAAGGCTACAAATATGACTTATTAAATATATGTTACTATTTAATAGTTTTGAGCTATTTTTCTATGCAACTTTGAGCATTAAATTGAAGAATAATTTTAAATTAGTTTTCATTTTGTAGCATGTTTTTAAGCTGACATTTTTTTAGACAATAAAATGCAAAAACGATTATCTGTGTATATTTGATTTTACTTTTTATTTATAATTTACATTTTTATAATGCAATAACATAATTTTAACCAAGGAATAATAGTTCTTACATAAAAATCCTTTTTATTTTTTTTAGTATGTCCAGTGGTCCACCTAGCAAACGTCTTAAACAGCAGTGTCTTAGTTTTTCACGCATTTCTTCTTTAAATGTTAATGATGCAGCCCTTCAAGTCAATGATACTGCCAACTTTGTGAGTGCCAGATACCCCAACAATCAAATGGAATTGTTGAAGAAAGTTCATCATCTGCATTGGATAATGTTATAATTGTCAGTGTCTCTTCAGTTGACCCACTGTGTGTGCAACAGCCATTAAATTTAGTTGCACTGACATTGCTTCAATTCTTAATGAAAATATTCTTAGAAAAATGAGTGATTCAGAAAAAGTTAACTTCTTGGACAATTGTTGGAAACCATCTGCTAATTTCATATTTGAAAAGAAGAGTTTCACAATTGCTTAAGATAAGACAAAAAGTATTTCTTTACAATCAAAATGGTTTGATAATTTCAAATTTTTTTTTTTTATTTTTATAATTATTCACCTCCCCAAGGCCGAGAAGGCCACAACAGTCGAGGAGGCTACTTTTTGTGGTTACAACCCTCTCTCAACTCTATAACTCCGAAACACGAACCTTTACGAACAAGGCCGCTGCGCGGAGAAACAAGTTGATGAGACAAAGTTGATGAAACAAATGGCTGAGATACAGTAATCAAAATAGTTACAAAGGTGGATGGTGCATTGTCTGTGTATTATTCTTGAGAGTATCTGAAAAAGAGAAGTTGGGTATTTTTGTTAAAACACTTAGTAAATCCAGCATTGCGTATCGACTCAGCAATTAATTCAATGAATGGTGAAAATATGAAAAACAATCAAGGGGTGCTTCCAACAATTATTGAAGCCGTCATGTATTGTGCACGCCAACATATTGCACTGCGAGGCCACCGGGATGATGTCATTCAATTTTATGAAATTCCGACAACAAATGAAGATAATTTTCTTGCCCTGATCCGTCTTCTTGCAGAGCAATATCCAGTTTTAAAGGAACACCTACTTAATGAACCGAAAAACGCACCATATACTAGCAAAACTATACAAATTAAGATAATCAACAGTGCCGCTAACTTGATTCGTGACTATTTTCGTAAGTGTCTAAAAGTTTGCCCACATTTTTCGATAATTGCCGATGAGACAAACTCACACGGTAGAGAAATTATTTCGGTCTGCATTCGTCTTCTTGACACATTTAGAGAAAAGCCTAAAAATCACAGGAGAGTCTATTGCACTGTCTATCAAAAATGCACTAGAAGAAGAAAGTATTAACATCAAAGATTGCAAAGGACAAGCATATTATACAACGGCGTCTATGAGTTCAGACAGAAAAGGGGTACAGACTTTTTTTAAAAGATGGGCACCATATGCAGACTATTAAGGATGTGTCCTTCACTCCCTAAATCTAACAATTTGCCATGAATGTGAGGTTTCATCTATTTGAAATATGATGGATTCCTGCCAACAAATGTTGTTATTTTTTGATAACTCAACAAAGCGACAACGCTTTCTCCAACGAGTTATTTCTACTCAAGCGCCTGAATTAAAAAAGTTGAAGAACCTTTGCAAAACACGATGGCTTGAGCGTCACAACACATTCAATACTATTGATGAACTTTACATTTACATTATTCACACTTGATGAAATTATAACACCATCAGATGAAATTGATCTCTATGATGATTTAGAACCAAAAAGTTGGAATTGGGATTCTAAGACTCGGTCAAAATACAATGGATTACGACACACATTTACTAATTACAACCACATTATTAATTTTGTTGTGGCAAAGGAAGGTTTACAGCCAATGCAACCAATTGTATCATGTCTTCAGGGTGAGTTAATGGAGGTTTATCTGGCCTTCCAAAAAGTTTCGCAAATTTCTTCTTTCTATTCTGCACTCCGCACAAATGCTGATAACTAGTTTTCTACCATTTATCTCAAAGCCAAGAAAATTGTACTTAAGAAACTTCAAGGCTTTTGTAGTTGTCAAATCCACCGCTAAAATATACCTGCTACCTCACCTTTTGAGTACTACAAGCGTAATGTAGCCATTCCATTCCTCGACAAGGTTTCATCTGAGTTAGCAGCACGCTTTAGAAAAAATAAGAGAGCACATTATGAACTATGTTCTTTGATTCCAGAAGCTATTATCACCAAAGAAAATGAAGAGTTGGAAACATTGTCAAAGCAACAAGCGGATAAATGGTATGGAATTCAGTTAAAATAAGTTGCAGCGATGGAAAAATTTATGTGTTGAGAACAATTTTTGTGGAATGAAAATCACGCAACTACTTTAGTAACATGTTGACTCTACATTCTTTCCCAATATTTGTGAGTTATTCCTTATTCTGGCAACTTTGCTAGTTGGCAGTTGTGAGGCGGAGCGTTCATTCACTTGTGTACGCCGCATTCATTTATATTTAGGAACAACGATGACAGCTCATAGATTGTCAAGTTTGTGTGTGATTAAGATGCATTATAACAATTTACACGACTGTGTTTTAACAAAAAGAATTGTAAATAACTTCGTTGCACTACATCCACGTAGGATGCAAGCACAATCTCTTTTTTATGAATGTGTTTAGTAGTTTATGTTTGTATATTATGTTTCAATGAATAGATAATGTGCTTTGGTCGACAAATAATTATTTTTAAAACATGGAAAAAATCATAAAATTTTGTAAGTTAAAATCAAGTATTTTTTTATAATGTAGCCACCCCCTCCTTCAAAATCTTGGATCCGCCACTGATAATGTTGAATAATTTCAACTGCTAGATCTTTACTTATTGTTTAGAGACATTGCATTTGTGTATAAGCATTTTCAATAATTTTTTACAAATGGTTGAATGTACCTTTTTTTAACTTATATTTGACTTTTTTTTGATTACTAATTTGATTGCTTTTTGTCTTTTTGAAGTTTCTGAACTGTGTTGCTTCTGATGCTATAACGAAAGAGAGATTCTTCTCACAGATTGCCATTTAGTTTCTTTACGTAAATCATCATCTAACTTAGCTTGTGTTGGTGTCATATCCGGATTAAAGAATACATTAGGAAAAAGATTGTTTCATTTTAATTTTTTTTGCTGCAGATAGTACCGGAATCCTTTGTTCTAGTGATGGTAACTCGACAAGTATTGTAGCATTATGGATGCTTACTTTTGGTTCAACTCTTTTTATTTATATAACTTTTATTTATATTTATATCGATAAAGATATGTTTAGCTTTTGCTAAATCAGCTTCTTCTTCTTTATCAGTTTTGTTTGATTCAGAAACACCAGAAATAACAACTTTTTTTTCTTTTTTTTCTTTTTTTTCTTAAGTTCTTTCTGAACAAGTCATAAGGAATTAAATATATGCCTTTGACAAATCTATATATATTGAATCAGCAACACCTTCTTTATTCAAACATTTTTGCTACTTTTTAAGTAAATAATAAAGCGTATGCTGTACAGCGTACCAACTCCGAAATGCACACAATATATTGTTGAGGCTTGGTTCGATAAATACCCGCATTTGCTCATAAGTAACCATTTTAAAGACTTTTAAGAGAGCTGAATACTTTTTGGGTGGTAGATAGACTTACTTGTTGGGTTATTTTTTTTTTGAAACATGAAATGACATCAGCCATTTTTAAAATAGAAAAGAATTCACCTTGAGATATACTATTGTTTATACAGGAAGTGACACTTTCACTAAAATCCATGACACAAGTTTTTAGCACAAACGTTGAAGTATCTCCACTAGTGTTCTTTTTATTGTTTAAAGAATCAATAATTTTAGTGATATCATAAAAATTAATTGAATGAAATATAAAATTTTGAGGATAAAATTTAGAACTCTTTTTAATGATAGTAAAACTAAAATGGTTTGCATATCTTATATCAGATTCAAAAGCAGGAGCAGACCGAGCATTTTTTTAAAATTTTGAGATAACTGACTTCCAGACATGGAGCAAACTCCAAACATTTTTATCTTTATACTTTTTTTAAATAAGAATATATTACAAAAAATTGCAATGATTAGAGCCTGAGAACAAAAAAGCCCCAAAAATTTTGCCCCCTGCCCAAAACTTGATATAAAAAAGCTGATAAAATATTTTTTGCACTATTCTCAACTAGACTTATATTCATCGATAAATTTTAAGTTATTTAAATTTTATCAATGAATACAAGTCTAGTTGAGAATAGTGCAAGAAATACAATATTATACTTTTTATTTACTTTATGTATTTATTATGTTTTATTAAATTTTGTTACACTTTTTGAACGCTGGGAGATTATATCGTGAAACTGTAAACCTTAGTGCTAAAAGTACTCAAGTCTTATTTTGACGAAAGCAAACTTATTATTAGTTTGATTTCGTCAGAATGTGACTAAAGTACTTTAAGCACTAAGGTCTTCAGTTTCATAGTATATTACCTCAGTGTTCGAAAAGTATAACCATATAAAATGTGTAACCCCTTCGAATTGAAGGGGGTTCAAACTTTATACGGTCAAAATTTTTGAACGCTAAAATATTATACTTTAAATTTAAAATTTATCGATGAATATCAACCTAGTTGAGAGTAGCACAAAAATTATTTTATCTACTCGTTTTTCTCACTTTTTGGGCAGGTGGATGGAGGAAAAACATTAGAGATTTTTTTTTCCCAGGCTCCAATCATTGCAATTTTTTGCAAAGCATCTTTTTTTAACATAAATATAAACATATAAATGTTTGGAGGTTGTTTCATGTCCGGAAGTTACCTATCTCATAGACCAAAAAATGCTGTATTCGCCTTTTCAACAAAACCCTGAACATTACAAAGAGGAGGGCGATAAATTACACCATTATTTATAAAAGATGATGCAACGTTTGTGAAAAACAAGTTGAAAATGTTTGATAATTGAATTTTACCCGATATAGTTTCCCTATGTTCAATCAACGTTATACGCTTGTTTGAATTTCCAGATTTATTTGGGAGAAAAGACATGCATATCTATCATAGAGATGAGGAGGAAGACTTGAATAAATTTGCATTATCAAGTTCATAACATAGTTCCTTTGTTTCCTGTAGAGAGATAAAGAAATATCTGATTATTCAATATAGAACTTTTTTTTTAATTTTGATCAAAGCAAAACCGATTTTTTAAAATTCTTAGTCGTATATGTTTTATCGTTGTCTTTCAAAATTTTAATTTTTATTGGGGCTTATAGATTTAAAAGTTCGCAAAAGATATCATTACGTTTATTTATGTCACGATGTCATCTCAACTTGTTGTTTATTGTTTCAGAAAAAATATCACGTGAAAAGTTTCAAAAAAAACTGTAAATTCAATTATTTAGACATAACTTGCAGAAGATAGACCTGGGCATTGTAAAATTGAGCTCTTGATGGTCACTAATACCCAAACAGACTTAGAGTGTTGTAAACATATTTCTCTGTTTCTAAGAATGAAGTTTATACACGTGGGTTTTACAATGGATTTAAAACAAGTCGGCATTCTAATTAAATTACTAGATTGATAAAGGCAAAGAAGCTTCTTCATTTAGTTATCATGGTGTTGCAGATTAAAATCTCCACTATTATATAATCATTATACAATTTCAAGCCAAAATCAAGAGATCCTCTAAGTTGATTGAAAAAATAGTCATCATTCTAATTTGTAGGTTTACAAATATCTATAATTACTCATTAGCAGCAATAGCAGGCTTAAAAGACCTTGAAAATATTCAGTATTTCTGCGATCATGCAGTATCAAGCATGAGAAGCTTCAGCTAGACAAGCTTACCTGACTAGGTAGACTAAACCAGTATCACAGTATTTTCAGTCGCCAATTCGAAAAACTTTTTGAAATCCAAAATATTTATATCTTGGTTTATTTACTGCTGCACGTAATTAATTACCCCAACACGACACCACACAGTATTTAAATGTAGTGGTGCGTAATATTGTGCTTGTTGCCTTTTGACGGGCTAAAGAAGAACTGCAGTGCCTTGCTAAAATAATTCATTCAAAAATATTCCGGCAGCGTGTTGACACTATTAACATCAAACCTGAAGATAAACTTAGACTATTTAAATCTGCAATGAAAAGTGCTCCAAAACTAAGGGGTAAGAAAACTACCTTAACACCTGAGCTATATTCAGTAACATAGCTCAGGAATGTGCTCAGCTGATTATTGAATATAGCTTGGCTATATTGAGTAGTATAGCTCATGCAGCTCTTGCGCAACGGTTAGATTTCTGGCTTAGAACCAAGAGGTTCGTGGTTTAATGCCGGCTCTAGTCCAATAAGTGATAACAGTAAAGAAGAGGGCCTAAACCTAATGGTTAAATGCTTATCCGCGGTATTCTTCGATGACCGATGACCTTCGATGACCGTCAGCCAACTTATTATTATTAATTTAATAAGTTTTATTTCAATTGATAGCATTATTTTGTTTCCCTCATATAAATGTCAAAAAGTAAGCTTAACAGGTTTTGCAATCACCAAATCTTTTAAAAACTAATTGTTTCCAATCAGCAAAATATGTAAAGAATGTTTTAATGGGTAGCATGGATTATATGAAGATAGTAATAATAAATAGCAGTAATGTGCTTGTTGTAAAATGTTACAAATTTTACTTTGGTGTCACGGGTAAATGGTAATGATGTAAAACTTTATAAAAAAAAGCTTTTTTTTCAAGTTTCTTTTTAAAGAATATTGCTTATTCAACATCAATTGTAAACATATTATTTTTAAGTATACTTTTATTAGGCTGTCTTTTTTAAAACTATACTTTCAATACAGTTACTATTAACAATTCTCTTTCTTTGATTGTTAAAAAACGTATTACTAGTTGCTTTGATTTGAGCAGTTTATATGCAACTTAAGTTTGGAACACTCAGAACTAAGAAATTTTAATTGAGCGCAAACATTTTTATAATAAACTGTTCTGAATAGCAAATCAGTGTTAATAACATCAAATTACAAACATGAGTACTCCGATTGGTAAGTGTATGGTCAATTTGCCAATTAAAAGTTATTATTTTGTTATTTATATGAAAAATCATATTTTTCCAATCATTAGTTTATGACAACATTTAGAAAAACCTTTTGATTTTTTGTGTTTGCAGTATGTCTTACATTATGAACAGCGGCTGCTTTTCGCACGTCTTCTATCTTACCATGTTTTACTAAAATCATCTTTATTTTATATAATTACCGCATTACTGGTCTACTACTGTTTAAGCGAAAAAATGCAAAATATCAGGCCATACACTTTATATAGACCATGGTTGACCATGGTTGGCAGATTAACCAACTTTACTACTAAAATAATTTTTAACACTTGGACTTCAATCATAACACAAAAAATTCATTTCAAAGTAAAAAACAGTTGATGTAAATAATGAATGGAAAATTTTATTGTTATTTAAAATAAAATGCTGGGGAGTATTGTATTGAACGAGTGTTAAGAGGCGAGCATAAGTTGAATCTAAAGAAAAATAACTTTGCAGCGTTGTAAATATTATACTAGTTTACAACAATAAAGCGTAAATCTATAGCTTTCAAATTGCAAATAAAAATAAACTGACGTTTCTCATGATAAGGGCAAAAAATTAATACAACATTTGCAATTTTAACTGCAGAACTCAAAAAAGTTTTATTTAGTCATATTTCTTTGTTTTAGAACTGTTTATTTTATCTAAATTTATGATTTTATTATTGCAAAGGCGTTTCTGCAGCGTATCTGCAAAGTATCTGCAGCGTTATAAAAGTTAAAATGGAAGCGTTTGTCACTGCTTCTATAATAACAGTTTTTCAGTTTATGGTATTTTTTCTTCTGTACATCTTCTTAAAATAATAGGAATTTAAGAAACATTGTTTGTCATGAGCAACAATTAAAGATGTAAGCTCTAAGCTAAAGATATATGCTTTAAGCTGGCTAGAAAAAAATCTTAAAAAAATCAAAAAATTAATAAAAAACTTGCAGTCAGTGTTTATACTAGTAAAACTTATGCAATTCTAAAAAGTACAAGTCGATGTACACACTTGAAATAAAAATCAATGAAAAAAGCACCAAAAAAAAAAAGAAGTGAAAACGACATTCTTGTATCATAAAAAACTTACTGTTAAGTAAATTAAGAAACTTCTAATTTATTCAGACGCTTGTTGCTAGAAAAAATTTTGGTAATAAAATCCTTTACTTCCCCCTCTTCCCCATATATGTCTACTCCATCCATTGTCAAATCGTCGTTAAATCGTCGTTATATAATTGTCAGATTCAATGATGTCGCAATAAAAAAAAAATTTAATTTTTTTCGTAAATAAGTAATAAATCATAAAAAATCAGTATCTGTAATGTTTAATTGTTATCCTTATTAAAAATTACTTCATTGGAATTTGTTATAATTATTATGACATTGTGGTTGAAAATGCAGTACAACATTGTATTATTAATTCTCATCAGCATCTTGTCTTTAACACTCATGCAACTTCGGTCATATTTGTTATTTTAGCTTCATCTTTTTGTAGGAAAACATCCCAGTATTTTGATCCAGGTCTTAAAACCTGATATTGTTGAGTAAAGTTATTAACAATGATAGGTATCGGCATTGCTATAACAAGAATACCCGTCATTGCGCATACCGCACCAACAAGTTTACCTACTGAAGAAAATATGATAAACATATTAAAGTATATAATTACAAGAAAAAAAAAAATTTCAAACAAGCAAAGATGATTATTTTTAAAAAAAAAAAAGAAAATTGAAGTTTGTTATTTTTCTTATTTTAAAGAATTAAAACATTCTGGAAACTAGTGATTTTGAGAAGAACGAAGGAAAGTGAAAGTCTGGAAACTAGTGATTTTGAGAAGAACGAAGGAAAGTAAAAGTCTGGAAATTATTCTGGAAATAAGAAAAAAATAATGTTTACTTCTTTTTTATGTTTAAACAACTCAAATACAAAATATCATCTCGCGCTTGAGGTTTTGAACGGAACAGACGTGTTTTGCAGCGTGTTTAAAAAAAATTATTAAAAATACAAATGTAAAAAAATATATATATATACATTAAACAATTAATCAATATGACAGTTACTCTCGTGGAAATAAAAAAGATGATCAAGAATATGTTGGACGAATTTGAGAAAAAAACGGAAGCGATGCTTAAAAGACAAGAAGTAAATTTCGTAAATATACTTAACGCAAATTTAAAAATATCAAACGAACGTTTAGATAAAGTTGAAAAGCTATATAATGACAATACAAGTATTTTGAAATTATTATCAAAAGATGTTGAAGAGTTGAAAATAAGCTTAAACTTCCATGAAGAAATTTTTGAAAACAAAATAAAGATCGCCATTACAGTCGTGGATAAAAAAAAAAGAAACAAACGACAAAATAAAAGGTAAGAGTGAATTTGTATATGTAAAAAATAAATTAAGAGAAATAGAGGACCGAGCAAGAAGAAATAATCTAAGGATAGACGGAATAAAGGAAGCTGAAAACGAAACCTTGGAAGTGAGTGAGGCAAAGGTTCTAAATTTGTTTAAAGAGCAACTTGGCTTGGTAAATATAAAAATTGAGCGAGCGCATCGCACTGGTAACACGGTCACTAAAAACCCGAGGACTATAGTTCTCAAATTATTGGGCTTCAAGGATAAAATCGCAATCCTCAAAACATCTTCAAGTTTAAAAGGAAAAAATTTATATATTAACGAGGACTTTTGCGCGGAAACAAACCTTATTCGAAAAGATTTGCGTGAAAAAATGAAATTGGAAAGAGAGTCGGGGAAATTTGCATACATATCGTACAATAAATTAATCGTACGTGTTTGGAAAGAAAAGGAAAGTATTGTATGTCCTTAATATACTATTTTCTTATGAGTATTTATTTACCTTTTTTTTTGCTTATTTAAATTTTCTACTTTTTTCCTTTTTTTATCAAAAATGGCGAATAATGTGTTTGACCAATTAGATTTTAAAAATTAAATTATGATCCTTTTGAAGATAATCTTTGAAGAACAATCTTTCTGATGACAACTTAAATATTTTTTTAGAAACTCAAATGAGTTTAATTAAAACACCATATTTTGATCCTTATGAATTTAAAATCAAAAAATATTTAAACTCATTTTCTATATTACCTTTAAACATAAGAAAAATGCGGCAAAATTTTGAAAAATTTAAAGAATTTTTATTTATTATAAATTACTCGTTCGACGTCATATATCTGTCAGAGACTTGGCATGATTCAGAAAGTCCTCTAGAGTTGAATTCGAATTATAGTTTGGCAAATTACAAACTAATTAGCCAACCACGAGGAAGCAATAAAAAAGGCGGAGGACTGGGTGTTTACGTACTTAAAAAGTATCAATTTAAAATAAAAAAGCAATTAAGTGTAGAAAATAACAATAATGAAAGTCTTTTTATTGAAGTAATTAATGCAAAAAACAAAAATAGCATAATTGGATGCGTGTACCGACCACCTAGTGGTAAAATTAGATCATTTCAAGACTTTATCGAAAAAATTATATTTAGAGAATTGGAGTGATGTTTATAAAAGTCAAAATGCAAATGAAGCATGTAATTTATTTTTAGACAAATTCCAAGAGATTTTTAATGAAGCTTGTCCAAATGAAGTATTAAAAATAAAAACAAAAACACTTGCTAATCCATGGATGGATAAAACACTTATTAAATGCTCTAGAACCAAACAAAAACTGTATAATAAATTTCTTAAAAATAAAAGCACAACTAATGAAAAAAATTATAAAGCATACAATTATTTTTATATCGATCTTTTAAAAAAAACTAAAAAAAATTATTACAGTAAACAATTTACTAATTGTAAGCTGGATACTAAAAAAACATGGGCTGCAATTAATGGCATACTAGGAAAAAATAAAAATAAAACTTCTTCGCTACCCAAACGAACCAATATAAATAATAATGATATCTTCTGTCCTAAAGAACTATCCAAAGAGTTTAATACATATTTCACAAATGTTGGACTTGATCTAGCTAACAAAATTACAACACCCCTTAATTCTTATAAAACCTATCTAACACCATCAAATGATAAAACGTTTCGACTTGACAAAAGAATTTGAAACGGCTTTTTCTTCGATAAAAAATAAAAATTCATCAGGATTTGACGGTATTCCCAGTAATATACTAATTTCAAATAAAAAAAGCATCAGTAGACCATTGTTCTATATAGTCAAGCTTTCACTGGGCCAAGGAATATTTCCTGATGTACTAAAACTCGCAAAAGTAATTCCAGTTTATAAAAATAATGATCATGCAAATGTTTCTAACTACAGGCCTATATCATTGCTTTCTGTATTTTCAAAGATATTCGAACGTGTAATTTATAATAGAATCTTTGACCACTTAACAAAAAACAATTTTTTTTATCCAAAACAATTCGGATTTCAGAAAAATCTTTCAACTGAACATGCGATTATTGAATTAGTCGATCAAATAAATAATGGCTTTAATGAAAATAAATTTACCTTAGGTATATTTATTGATCTAACTAAAGCTTTTGACACTGTCGATCATTCCATCTTGTTAGAAAAATTAAAGTATTATGGGGTAATTAATAAGGACTTCAATTGGATTAAAAGTTACCTTACTGATAGAACACAATATGTTCATAAAAAAGAATACGGAATTCCTAAAGTCCCCTGTGGAGTACCCCAAAGATCAATACTAGGCCCTCTCTTATTCTTAGTTTATATAAACGACTTAAGTAATGAATCAGTGAAATTAAACCCAATTATGTTTGCTGATGATACAAATCTCTTTTTTTCCAACTATAGTATTAAGCAACTTTATGCTGACATGAACTTTGAATTAAATAAGATAAATGATTGGTTTCAAGCAAATAAACTCTCATTAAACGTTAAAAAAACAAAGTATACATTATTTTATAAAAAGTCGCAAGAAGTAAACCTTCCCCTCAAACTACCAGATCTTTTTTTAAATAATAAAGAAATAAAACAGGAAGACTCTTTAAAGTTCTCAGGGATACTTGTAAACAAGCATTTATCTTGGCTTCCCCATATTAAATATTCACAATCAAAAGTTAGTAAAGCCATCGGCATGATGTACCGAGTTCGTCCTCATGTTAATATTATATGTCTTAAATTAATTTACTTCTCTTTAATTCATTGTTTTATCAGTTATGCCAATATTACATGGGGCAGCACGCAAACTACTAAACTTAAAAAAATACTTAGTGTTCAAAAACATGCGTGTAGAATTATATACGGAAAAAAAAGAAGGGAGCACACAAAACCCTTAATGCTTGACATGAAAATGATGAATATTTATGAAATAAATATTTATCAACACCTAATTTTTATGTATAAGTTTACAAATAACCTAACTCCAGTAAATTTTAATTGTAAGTTTAAAAAAAATATAAATGAAAAGTATTTCCTTAGACCAAACCAATCAAATTTCTTTAAATTGCCTAAGAAACTAAACAAGTTTACAGAGTGTTCAATAGCATTTCGCGGACCAAAAATATGGAACTATTTAAAAAAAAACAGAAGCTAAAAAAGATAATATGGTAAAATCATTAAACTCATTTAAGTTGCTAGCAAAAAAACACATTTTTAATTCGGAGGAATTACAAGAACTCCGTTAAGTTTTATCAAAATAGTTTTACTTTTTTATTCTTTGAAAAATTAGTTGTACATATCTTTTGTAGTTATTTATGCAATGGTATATATATTTTAAATCCTTGAGTATTTAAGTTTGAAGTTTTTACATCTTACTTTTATCTGCAGTTTATTTGAACATTTTGACGACATTTTATTTTTTCAAGGGGCTCTATGAAAAGATTGCGGTGGTATTGTATTACCCATATCTTCTTTGAGTCCCGGTCTGTTTTTTAAATTGTCTTATTTGTTTATATATCTTATTACGTGATAATCTTATGTAACTTATTATATTAAACAGCAAAATATATTCTAAACTAAAAAAAAAAAAAATTCGACAAACGTTTCTATTACAATTTTATCATTGTGTTTATCTAAATTTTAAATTTTATGGACAAGCAATGAAATTTAAACTACTTACGTTGAGATTTGGGATATTCATCTCCATACCCAACTGTTGTCATAGTTACAATACTCCACCAAAAAGATCTTGGAATGCTAGTAAATGTTGTGTCTGCTCCATCTTCAGCGTAATAAATTGCGCTTGAAAAAAGTAGCACTCCCAGAAGAATAAAGAACACAAGAACAACAAGTTCGCGAAAACTTTCTTTCATAGCTACGCCTAATATGATCATTTCATTCGAGTGCCTCGATAATTTAAATATGCGGAATACGCGAACAAGTCGCATTGCTCGCAAAAAATAAATTGAATATGTTCCTTTTGTATTTAAAATAATTGTGACGTAAAACGGCAAAATAGAGATAATGTCTATGATGTTAAGAAATTTTTTAAGGAATTCCAATTTACTTGGTGATATAAGGAAGCGAATTCCGATTTCTACTGTAAAGTATATAATGCAAAACTTCTCCAAATCATCGAGAATATTTTTAACAAATAGGGTGTCATCAGACATTTTATTAACCTTGTTATCTTTATAGATGGGTAGCGTTTCCATGCAAAATACGACTATCGACAGAATTATTGTTAGCAGAGAAAACAAAGAAAATATTCTCGCTGAGAGGGAAGAATCGGGATATTCTAAAATATTCCATATATATGTTTGCCATTTTCTTTGATGATAAACTTTTTTTTCGCAAAAAAAACCTTTCACTCCAACCTCCAATGCTTCGGCAGTAAGTCCGTAGTATTTAACGTCATTTAAAAAAATTAACTGATTTACTCGAGAAGGTTGCTCTAAAATACCGTATCGATAGAAAGTTAAAATGCTTTCAAACACTTTTGGATGTCGGTTAAGATATATTTCTCCTTTGTTTGTTTTTTGAAGCTGGTTTCTTTTCTCTTTGTTTCCCAGCAACGAACCCGGAAAGTTATTTAAAGTTAGCGTTGTGGTAATAAATAATGTGCCGCTGACATTAATGTAAACAAGTTCATCTTTAATATTTGTGTCACCCATCTTTATTTTAACGTCATTATTCAAATCTTTATTTTCGTTAATTAAAAAATTAAACTTTTTAAGTAAACATTTTTTCGTGCTATCCATGAGAGATCACTTCGCTGCACTTTTTTCATGCACCAATATTTTTGTAGAAAACTAAACCTGTTGTAGTAGACATAATAATTTACGTTAAAATGGTTTCGTGTTTTGTTGGTGCCGGTTGTTTCTAATATTTTGGCTTAATTTTTATCTCTGTCATATTGCCAGTTGTCTCTAGTATATACTCTTTCGATTATTTTGAAAACACGCCAAAACAATCAAAAATTTACTATTGAACATTGTTAGTCTAAAATTTCTTAATAGGCTTGCAATAAAAACTTAGTCCTCAACATAGTATCACATCTTTGAGAATTTTTTGGTTTTATAGAAAAAGCTTAACTAGATAAAATATTAATGAGATAACATGATTTTCTTATAGTGCATGAAGATAAAAAGAACATCTGTTTATTTTTTGATGTGGTAGATTCATTCTTTATTTATATCATAAATATGAACGATGATCTTGATAACGTTAATGTCAACGGTGAACCATTAAATAAATTACAGCGCATGGTGTATTTGAAAATACAATTGAATAGGTTTTTAAGAAATAAAATCCTATTTATACGCACACATAAACATATTTGCTTTTAATTTTTATTTTACATATTTTAATGTAATTTTTGATTAAGCAGAAATAAATATATAATTAAAATATAAATATAAGAAGAAGCATTAGATAATTTTATTTTCCTACATAAGAAATATCGCTAGATATGTTAAGATATCTAATAAAACACTTTTCTATCCATCCATTTATTATGTAGAAACAATATTCATCAAATTTATCTAATATGGTAATAAAAAATATATGATGGAAAACTGATTTATAGTAATCATCCCATCAAATATTTTTTAAACATTTTTTAACTATTCAATAAATATCTATACCATTTTTTTTTTTTTTTAGGGACGCATAAAAGAATGATATATGAATAAATAAAACTTATAATGTTAAAGCTTTTTATATTAATTTCTTAATACATTATATATATATATATATATATATATATATATATATATATATATATATATATATATATATATATATATATACATATATATATATATATATATATATATATATATATATATATATATATATATATATATATATATATATATATATATATATATATATAAGTGTTTTTAATATGTGTTAGTTTTATAACTTTATCATACTCAATATTATATTTGAATATTAATAATTTATAGCAATACGAATAAAATTTTACCAAATATACGTTTTATTTTATTTGGAGGGTGTAATTTTTTTTTGTACATTTTCTGCTCAAAATATTTAAAAAGTAGTAAAATATTTTAAACTTTTATTTAAATTTTCCATTAGAAAATTTCGAAGTAGATAAATAACCATGATTATTAAACTTTTTAGAATTTCAACAATTGAGATTTTGACTAATAGAAAGCGACTGAAAATTGACCAGAAAAACGACCGGAACAACAGTTGACTCATTATTTTTGAACAATTTTTTTGTAGTCAACACAATAAGCATCAAATGGAACAATTCAGATATTTTTAAAACTACTTTTAGTATTATTTTCCATAGAAGGATCTATTATAAAAGAATTTAATGCTTCTGGTACATTTTCATTGTTTATTTTTTGTCCTTCATGGTCAATGCGCCATTGTCGGCAAAACGATTTCCACTTTGCTTTCATTGGCCCAAAAACTGTCACATCGAGCGGCTGCAAAATATGTGTTGCATTTGGGAACAAAGCAACATGAATTGTTCCATTTTTAGAGCAAAACTCACTAAGTTCGAAAGAAAAATGTGACGCATGACCATCAAAAAAAATTACAACTGGTAAAGGAATTTCTTCTTTTATCAAAAATGGATGAAAAACGTTTGTTATATACTCAGAAAAACATTCTGCGGTCATCCAACCATTTTCACGTTTTCCAATACCCCATCCTGATGAAGCAGCATTTATAATTCTATTTGGAAGACGAACATATTTAAAAATTGTTAATAATGGAGCAAAAGTTCCGCTGGCATTTAAAGTGGTGATGCTTTTTTTATTACTTCGAGCACTTTCCTCATATGTATTTTTCCTCGTTCACAAATTTATAAATTAGTTTTTGGTGACTATGATAACTGAAAACCACTCTCATCAATATTGAAAACGCGCATCGAATCATTTAAATATTGAGCGTTTTCTCCTAAAAGCTTCGGAATTTTAGTATACCAATCTCTTATGGCTTTTTCAGTTACACCTCCTCTAGCTCGGTTTAAGTATTCACCTCATTTTTGAGATTAAATATTCAAATATTTTTACACAGTATCTAATAGCTGTACCACAGACATGGCAAATCTCATTCTGGTGCATGTTAGTAACCACTCGACTAACTTGTTTTCAATTTGTCCACCTAGAACTGATTCATACCCGCAGTGTTGTATTTTCAAAGAAGTTCTTCCAGATATTTTATCAAGAAGCGTCTGATAAAGAATTCCAAACGTCTTTCTCACTTTGTACGCAACCATACCTTTTTTATCAGCATTAATAGCATCAATTGACTATCTGTATATTAAAGTCTTCGTTTTGAAATACAAACTTTTGTCTTATATTTTTGTCGTGCCATAGTAAAATAATCTATGTAAAATATTATTTATTTTTACAGTAAAAAAAAAAAAAAATTGATTATTCATTGGACATACAATATGTATGGAATGACATTTTTTTCAGTTCATACTTATCGTACACTCAAAAGTACTACATTGATACTATAATGATGAGTTGTTTAATAATAATAATAATAATAATAGTAATAATTCATGTTTTATTTACCTGATTAAGTCAATTTAGAAATAAAATTTTATGTTAACTTAAATTTCCTTGTTTTATTTGAAACGCTTCTAATAAACCCACTGAGTTCATTTAAGTAACTATGTATTGCGGTTTCTATGTATTGTAATAGAAGTGCATGACGATGTTGTTGATACACAAAATATAAAAAAAAAAAAATAATCACTACTTTTTGCAAAATTTATGTTAGTATTTAAAACCTACGGTAAGTGTCGACTCACGGTAGGTGTGGAAACAACCCAATGTTTTCTTTTGTACTTTTAAAGAGTGTATTTTCAAAATGCTATAAATCTATGTTTGTAGTTTTGAGATAATTGGCTTTTTTCGTCACACAATGGTGACTCATATATTTGGAAAAGTTAATGTTGCCTAATGTATATATATATATATATATATATAAAGTGTATTAAATAATGTTAATAATTAATGTGCAAACAAAAAAAATATATACAAACATCATCAGCAATGTTGAATGCGTTTTTACTAATACATTTACTAGGTAATATAATTAATGTATATTTTGCACATTCTAACATCTAGTGAAATATCTGTCTGCTTTCAAAACTCACGATTGTGAACCTTAATTTATTTTGGAGAGTTAAGTATAAGACTATAAGTCATAAAAATCTTTTATTTTATATTCAATTTCAAAGTTTAAAATAAACATTTTAAATATAACGTATCCCGGTCGGAAATGAGCTAGCGACTAGCTAGCTTTATAGAGATTTTCAAGCGATTTTTTTTTCTTATTTTTTTTTTTCCTAATGTCTTTAACATCTTTAAAAATTCCATTTTTAGTGTTAAGTATATTATAATTATGAGAATAATTGAACTTTAACTTACGATATAACGCTTGCTACAATAGCCAGTGGGTCTTTAGCTTGTTAAGCTAGCTATCCTCGCTAACTTAACAAAGCTAGCGGTCCTCGTGGCCAAATCGCTGTCTTTACCATTACGATTTTAGCTAGCTATTCGCTAGCCAATTTCTCACCGGGAAACGCGTATTTTGCATTATCTTAAATATTAAAAAATAAAAATAGATCTTCAAACAAAAGTTAACTACCACCTTCACTAGACAGTGGATCGTTCACTCTAGAATCCTTCAGAAGTGTCTTATAAATTTTGCCTATTGTGTCAGGTCTGCTCACTTTTTTTAATATCTTGAACACTACCAAATAGAGTATTTTTCTGTGCTATGCTGGAAGGTAGTAATGCTCTCAATCTGTGCTATGCTGGAAGGTAGTAATCTTAAGGTAAGGTAGCTCTCATTCTAGGAAGGTAAGAGTGATAAGTATATTTTTTTATTATTTTTATTTAGTATTGTTTTTTCAAGGAAAGAAGCATCAACACTATGTTCATGTTTTTTCTTTTTCCATAGCAGACATCTGAACATACAAAAAAAATTTATGCCATGAAATATGCATCAAATTTATTAAAGCATCTCTCTTATTTCCGCCTCTACTTCAAAGTCTGTTTTGCATTAATGGACCAATAATCAAATATAAACGTCATCGTTAGAGTTTTTTTTTTAATGAAATAGTATTTTAAAAATGAAACATTGCATTAGCCTTATTTTTTTTATTCAAAAAAATGGTTGTCGGTTTAACAAACAAATTTTAAAAAAAAGTGTTACTGAATGATTTCATTAAAAAGAAATAGAAAACAAATTTATTTAAACTAATTAATATAAGATGTCTTTTTAATACATTTTTCATCATCATTCCATATTCAGTTCAGTTAAACGAAGTATGAAAGTATAAACGAACACTAGAATAAAGAAATGCTTTTTTTTTCTTGTTTCAAGCACTGTATCTTTTTTTTCTACGTGAAGTTGGTGATAAGATAAAGCATTAATCTAGTTATCGCAATCTGCCTTTTTATTAACGCGACTTAACAAGGCTTAGGTTTGCGCGGAAGTAATATTACATTTGGTTACAATACGGGTTTGTCACAATAATGTCACAAAAAATAATAAATAAATACCACCTACTGAAAATAAGTTAAAAACTCCATATCGTGATTTTAAAATAAAAAGTTTTTAAAAGTAGAAAAATATAGGCTTATAGTTCGCTTAGCATATAATCAGACACACTGTTTGTTACGTCCTTAAATATGAATAGCAGTTCCTTTAAAACCTATGTCCTTATAAACTAAAAATAGACCACAAGTTTTTTTTTAAATCCGCAATAGAAAAAACACCATAGATGATACAATAATATAATATTTAAACTTTTAGACAAAAATATAAGTTTCAAATTTTTGGAAAATAAAGCTATATAAACTTGAAAATGTTTTGTTTTCAATCATTTTCCATAAAAACATTTTCTTAAGCGTTCAAGACTTGTCTTAATTTATATAGTAATAAAAAAAATATATTCAATAAATAATAAATGCTTAGTCATCATGACTTTACTTTTTACTCTTAGCTTAACTTTGAATAAAAAAAAGACCAGAAACTCCCGAAATGCTTCGTAGTTATAATTTTTATTTATTTACGCTTTTGCCAATAAAAGAAAAAAATTTACAATCGTAACTTATAAAAAATAATTACATGACCAGGGCTATAAGAAGATAAATTTAGTCTTATCACCTAGCCCCAAAAAGTTACTTTTTATTATTTAATTATTTCTGTTAAAAAATGAAATAGTTTTATATAAATACCTTATAAATATCTCTATATGTATCGGGAAACCTGGAACTAATACCTTTGTCGCCAATAAATGTTATTTTAAACTTTTGAGTTTCAAAATACAAACGTATACCATTAAAAAATGGTTTGACGTCAGCTTGTCAATTTTGTCAATAGGCTAGGTCGCAACCGAATCAAACAGGTACTGAAATAAACAGGGCAAAAAGCCATTAATCAAGCTTTCTATTTTTGGCAGTAACTCCTGTTCTGATTTTGTATTTGTTATTACTTGTTTAAAAACTAAAATGTTTTTAAATTTTATTCTTTAAAATTGATGTGCGGAAGTTTTTTAGATTTATGCTATCAAAAATAATTATTCATAAGTGAATGCGCATCAATTTTAGTTTTTGGATGTTTTTAAAATAGATTTTTGTAAATTAGGGTAAATGCGTGATTTCGAAAATATATTGTTATAACATTGCAATTTATCTAATTTAATTGCTTTAAAATATAAATATTGTTAGAATGCACTGCTTCGCAATGGTAAGTTTAAATGTTTTGAAGTTGTGAAATTTATGGTTCACAAAAACTTTTAGTGTATAATAGGTAAATGAGCTATTTTTGACACTTTTATAAGAAAAAGAAAAAATAGATTCTATATTAAATTAGTAAATCTTATATAAGATGTTATAAAAAATATTATTATAAAAGTATTACAAAAGAAATTTAATGTTACGTTTATATTATTAGGCAGTAAATAATTTACTGCAGAATCAGAAATGAAATATCGAAAATGCTCTCCAAAAAATGATGGAAGATCACCAGAATCAATGGTCAGAGCAGTTGAGGAGGTTTGAAATAAAGTTCTTATAAATTTTAAACACTAGCTGTAAATCGATACAATATTTTATTACAATATTAAACTTTTATCGCAAAAGTTTTAGTTTTTAGCTTCATCAAGTTGGAATATTGAAGAAACGGAGATTACAACATTTCCAGTATCTGAGCATTTAATTGCTTAAAAAAAGGTGAATAATAAATACCTGCTGTCATCAGAGCTAAATGTGAAACACATGTGGCTAAGTGCAACGCAGTAAATGTTTGCGATACTTCAGTACCCGTAAGTTATATAATCGTGCGTGTGATACTTGAGTACCCGAAACTTATATATTTCTACGGATACAGTTTAAGGGCGGCTTTTTGAATAGCTCAGCAAATTGGGTGGAAAACAAATGAAATGTTAAAGATTTGGTTTACCTTTTTTTTGCCTAGTTTAACAAAGAAGAATCCGATACTTTTAGTTTTAGACAATAAATAATCGCAATTGATAATCGATTTTATTGATGCAGCAAAAGAAAGAATTAATTTACTAACTTTTTTGCTTTATCTGTCACACAAATCTCAAAATATTGATGTTTATAAATCTTTACAATATTTTTGTAATCGTAAATTAAGTTCTTAGCTTGTGAAAAACTGAGAAAAAACAGTTTCTATTTTTAAGGAGACGGAACCTTAAAGCTTGCTTAACATCAGCGCCAGCTAACCTTCTGAGAGAGTTTGCATCAACTGGCTAGAGTGAGTCTGCATCAAAGTAGTAGACATTACCCTAATTTACCTTAATGGTATGTTTAAGGGTATGCTTCAATGATCGAAGACGTTGTGAATCCATTTGTTCAGATTTAAGTTAGATTTGCAACCACTGTTTTGACATGAAACCACATGAAAAATTTATGACGGTACACATTGTTTTGGAAATCAATACAATACTAAATAGTAGCCTAATTGGTTTTGTAGCATTAAAAAAGTACTATGACAAAATTCATAGCGCTAAATGATTTTAATAGAATGTTTTTTATTCATTGAATTTAAAATTTTCTATTTTCCATTGCTTAAACTGTTTAAAATCAAAAGTGAATTTTCGAAATATATTGTACCATTCAGTTTCTGCTTCTTGCATACTTTCGTAAGCACCTCATGTTTTATATAATTAGCTATTGAGAGCATAGTATGTTTTAACTGTGATTGTAAACATTTTTAGGCATTGACTGATATATCTTATGAATTTATAGTTATTTTTCTTTTTTTCTTTTTTATTTTTAAAAGTTACTATTACTGCTAGGTGTTGAATTTATGACGACCTTGTATATTCTCAGATTTTGCAGATTTTTCACAATTGCACATTCTGATAAAGTAAAAGTCTTAATTTTGTTAGAACAATAATGACAACTTAAATTCTGTTTGTTACCAAAACACATTTAAAATATTAATCTATTCATAAGTGCAACGTTTTTTTTATCACATTCCGGACAACATAAAAATGCAAAAAAACTTATAACCAAGTTGTAAATATTTTTTCTCCATCAGAAAATTATTTCAACACTTTTTTATTTAGAATTTTTGACTGCAAAACTTAAAACGTTTTTGGCAGCTCAACTTCAATTTTTGCAAATATTAATAGATAGCTTCTAGCTTATATACACAAAATATTTATTGATGGTACTTATACACTCAAAACTTTAGTTGAAACTGTTGTTATTTCTACTAAAACATTGAAATGGGATGTATACAGAAATGCTTATTAAAATTTTTTATTCCTTCTCATTGGTTTCAAGACAACCTCATTCTAGCCATGGTTTCACTTTCTTGTACAGCTGCTATTTTCAATCGCAAATTTGTTTTTCATAAAAACAACTCACAATCAATACGAATTTCAATAATTTTGCTCTTGGCTTGTTAACTTTTATAGAATGTCTCTACTATGCATTAGAATGAGGTGGTTAGGCCACGACTATTGCTCCTGGCTTACCAAAGGCTTTCAATAAAGTTTAACATGCTAGTTTTCTCCATAAACTTGATCATTTGGTGTATCTGGGAAACTTTAAAAGATTATTAAATTGTTTTTTTTAAAACTGTTCTTCAAAAGTTGTCCTCAAAGCCAACACTCTTTTCCATTTCCAGTAGTTATGGGATTTTTACAAGGTTCTATACTTGGTCTTAAATTGTTTTCTTATCTAAAGAGGCTTTTTTTTACGGTGCTCTCTGATAAAACCGTTTGGTCTTTTTGGAGCTCCATAATAACTAAAGAAAAATATTCTCAAATTACTTAATAGTCTCTGTATGAAATGCTATTGTCATACTGAATCTTTTAATGATCCCTTTTCTCTTCTTAACAAAGTCCAAAAACGTTTTGTAAATGTAGTTGGAGCTGCTCTATTTGTTAAGCTTGACCCCTTTCATTGACGTATTGTTGCATCTCTTTCTCTTTTCAACACTTACTATTATGGTTGTTGCTCAAACGAGCTATCTTCTTTATTTCTATCAACCAAACCTCATTCTGTTTTGACTCGTCATTCAAATTGTCATCCACATAGGCTGTCGTTCCTTTCTTAACCAACTTGTCTTAAATCAATGATGGCGTTCACAACGGATTTCATGATCATCGGCGCAACATTCAAACCAAAACCAAGTCGTGTTAAACAATATCTCTTGTTGTGAAATACCACCGTTTAGAACGGCCAAAGGTGTTCCTCAGTTTTCAGCTGTAGAGCTTTCAAGCCTTGTGTAGATCTACAATTGCTGGTTTGTTTCCCATTCTTTTCCATTCTCAATAATTTTTCAATAAACACATCTGCATCTCTTGTATACGCCTCGATGAAGTTGTTAGCTTCTCTCCAACCTAAAACAGGCTGGACTCTATTATCTTTGTTTTTTTAAATCATAGCCATTGAAGAAATTTGTCCTTTCGGCAGCCCCATTATGTCCTTTGTCACCACATTTAAAACATCGAATCTTCTTCTGAGACAAGTTCGATTTTTAAACTGCGTATTCGGTTTATGACAAGCGTCATAAACCGAATGCGCAGTTTTTCCAAGACAAATTGGAAAAAGTAGGTCCAGGTTTTACTTCATACTTGAATTCATTGCCCGGTTAGCTTGTAGTTTTCTCGCAGAAATGTAACATTAAGTCAAGATATTTTCCTTTTTTTACTCAATGAGAACTTGTCTCTTACAAAATTCTAATCAACAATTTATACTAAATCATACACCTCAAATATTACCATTACAACCCACATAAACATATTCACGATTTCACATAAACCATACAAACACGTTAGCAATTAGATACAAAACAGTACAAACATATTAACAACAATTATCAAATATAAACGCACTTTAACTACAAACTACTTGACGTCAAACAAACAGCGTTGCAGCTAGTTTTGTTGATCGTTTACATCAAGAACCAAACTAATTCTAATTTATTAGACTGGTTTCCCCTAAATAGTTTGATAATTGGGTGTGTACAACTCGTTTGATAATTTTTGATACAGTTAGTATTAAAGATATAGATCAGTAGTTTTGATGTTGTTGTGGGACTTTGATTTGTAAATTGGAGAAGTCATGAGCGTTTCCAATTAGTTGGAAAGGTTGATGTCTTCAAAGAATTGTTTGTTATTCAAGTAAATGATTTAGACGAGACGTAAGTAAGACGTAAGTCTTTCAGTATTGATGGTGATATACTGTCTAGACCGAGAGACTTTTTTGTTTTTAATCCACGTAATTCTTTTCTATTTCATCAACCGTTACAGATATAAATTTAAAAGACCTTTAAGTACAATTTGATGTGATAAATTTTAACAACGGTCTTTTGCCTCAAATGCGTTTTTCAATATTTAGGGCTAAGGTATGAAGACATGTTCAAATTATGTTTCATGTTAGCCCATGGTGTGTTTACATTATTTGAAAGTAGAATCGAGAACTAATCACAGTTACGAAGCAAAATACAGAACTCCAAGTGTAACTAGTGCAATGTTTGAGTTATGAAACTTAAAACTCGTGCATCATCTTATTATATATATATATATATATATATATATATATATGTTTGTTTTTTAATTTAGGTGCCCCGAGAATACCTAACGGTCTTGTCACTGAGCACCGCGGAAGTGCATTTAACCAGGAAGTTCACGCCTCCTTCCTTACCGTGACGCGAAAATATGTCCAGAGCTCGTGTTGAACCTGGATCTCCTGCTTCTAAAGCAAACATTCTAACCACTGCGCCACGGCAGCACTAATATTGTTATTCATGTTATGGGTTTTGTAAATTCCTGTTTCTGATTTGGGTGGTTTATTAAGTAGCATTTTTAAAAAGTATCTGCTGACACTCCCTTAAAGTGTACTATATAATAAAATAACTCTGGATTTATATTAAATTTTTTGAATAAAATATACTTTTGGGGGTTGCTGAAGACTATCAAACATTAAAAGTTTTTCTAAAGTATATCGTATTGCGTCTCAAATTTAGCAAAGTTAGTAACCATCATTTTATTGCATAAAAAATGATAATTGAAAACAAAAAATGAAAAAGAGCTATTTTAAATAAGTTTTTTTATATTAGGACCCTTCAAAAATATTGGCTCCTAACGCAACCTCATTGCGACTTGATATTTTAAGCAACCATAAGCTAAGACTTATTTTGCTGCTAACTTTAATTATTTATTGACCATGTATCGCCATATTTTTTAAGTTTTGATGCATGCATAATATGATGTTATAAATCAATGCTTAGTTATAATTATAAATTAGAGTTTTAAAAATTTTTTAGAATAAAATGACTCTCAAGGTCCATTTAACTTGAAAAACTGTCAAAAAACGCTTTATACCTTTATATGGAAGTCTTAGGGAAAGTGATGATATAAAAATTTTATATAATGCAAGTATCGATCTATATTTTCAAATAAAAAAGATTGGTGTGGCAGAATACTTTTGCTGTTTTGTTGTATTACATAATGTTAAACACAATAAAAGAAATTTACTTTCCTTTTGTAATTTTTTCAAGAATAAAGTTATCTTTTTTCCTAAATTAATGATTTTAATATTGCAGTTATAATACAATCACTGTATTTTTAATTTACTCAAATAATAAATAGTTTAACTTGATTTTCATGTTTACATCTTTTTTGCCGTTGTAAAAAGTGAGCCAAATTATTATTTTTTTGAGCAAATTTAAGAAATTATTTCCAGCCCTTTTACAGTAAATCTGGTTTTATCATTTATCATTTTATTTTTCAATTTTTAGACTTATTTATTGTGCCTCGTTAGACTTATAAATAATTATAAGATAATAAAGAAAAATACAATCTTTTATCCATAAACTTTTTCCATATAATTAGCATTAAAAAAGAGAAAAGTTGTGCCACTAAACGAAGAACTAAAGCTGCAGGTGAGGAGGAAATCACAAATACCCCAAACTAGCCCATTTTTGATATTTTGCAGTTCTGGTTGAAAGTGTTTCGATAGCAACATAAATATAAACAATTCTTATTGTTCGGAGATTAGAGTCAAAAGGGTTAAGTTGTGAGAATATATAAACAATCCCGCTCACTTTTCTCAGTGATGTTTTTTCTTAAGAGTCTGATTAAGTTTCTGACGCACAGATGTCTAAATTAGGCTGGAAAGTTTTACTCCAGAGATAAGGTGCTCGATAATCTATACAAAATTGATGAAACTTTATTTGACAAAAGGTTTCTTTTAAATAGTTATTATTTTGCAAACTATATTATTCTTTACTTTAAAGGTAAATAAATCTTTAAAAACATTTAATAAAGGGTAGTTTATACAGCAAAATGTAAAACATAAAGTATTATACAAGTTAAGTTCATAAACGTTTAGTACATCAATATCTTCAAGTAAAGATTTTGTGTTTGAAAAACGATTTTAAAAATATATTATTCGCATCGCATGTTTTTGATGACGGTAAAGACGTTGCAACTTATTTTTACATTTACTTCCCCAGGCAATATTTTGATTGTTTATATAGCTATGAATAAATGAGTAGTACAGTTACTTTTATTTAAATAATTTCTGGCCTTATAGAAGGTTCCTATACTTTTTGCAACTTTTGTTGCTATATAATCAATATGAGTTTTCCATATCATACTTTCGTCAAGATAAATACCTAGGAATTTTAAAACAAAATCTTTCTTTATTTCTACTTTATCAATATAAACTTTAAGTAAATCATTAAGTAAAAAACGTTTTTTTGTTGAGGAGTGGTAAAGGATCTACTTTGTTTTGTCAAAATTTAAGGTTAGTTTATTGCATTTATTTAAGAAATTTATTTAAGTTCTTTATTCATATTTAAAAAAAGCTTGTTAATGTCTTCGTTATAAATAAATTGGTATCATCTGCAAACATGATGCTCATTAGGCTCGAGGCTTTATTTAGATCGTTGATTGCTTTTCATTGACGATAATATTCACTATTTTTATTGACGACCAATTCTTAATTGATTTACATCGCACTTCACAACTTGAACATTAGTTTTCATTGACGACAATATTCACTATTTTTAATGACGACCAATTCTTAATTGATTTACATCGCACTTAACAACTTGAACATTAGTTAAAGAAGATTTTTTTTTGATACTCATTGATATATCAATTGCATTAGTAAAAGAGCGTTTTAAACAGGTGTAAAAAATCTTTAATACTTTTTTTCACCGGTCTAATCAAATCTTTTTAAATTAAATCAAATCTTTTTAAAGTCTGTAATGGAAACTATCATATAATCTTCATATAAATTTTATTTATATGTATTGAGAAAGTAAAAAAAAATATATATTAGAAATATTTACAAATTTATATACGCTCATACTTAAAATTTGCTATAACCCCCTGGTGTTTTATAAAAGAAAATGTTGTATTAAATACCCCATAATTTTAATAAAAATTATAACATAAACATTGTAATTAAAAAAGTTCGAATGAAAGAATATTAAATTTTTTTCAAATCGCTTAGTTCATTTTCATTCAAAAGAAAGTCTTAGGGAGATTGGATATCGGATTGATAATCTGGGGGTTTATACAAACAGAGATTTAGAAATATTCTACCTATTTATTCGTCTATTTTGAAAATTAAAAAATAAAATATTAATAATAACTCGTGTTAGCAATTTATATGAAGTGTAACTTTTCTAAGTTGACTAATTCGTTCACTATTATACCCATAGAGAAATGTTGATTGAAATCTAAAATTAAACTATGTTTAATTGTTGGCAAACCCAATACTTGTAAACAAACGCGATAAAAATCTAACCATAATAATAATTATTATGGTTTTTGATATTATTTATATAATTGATATTATGATAATCAACAATCAACAAATATTAACACTAAACTTGTTTAAAAGCAAATTGAAACTCAAATATCACGGTTTTTTAGTTTAATGTTGTTTAATTTTATTCAACAAACATCATTAACTACCTTTTGTGATAATATTAATTAATTCTTTTTTAGGTGTATCAGTTTGGATGCAAGAACGGTCCCGTTTATATTACCATGCAATGACTGAACACCAGGAGCTTCCTTTGGGTAGAGTATGATGCTTTGTAGAGAAAAATATTTTATACAAATTTTATTCGATGTTAGATTTGGATGATGGATTTGATGTTGAAAAATACTTTATAGACATTTTATTTGACACAAAAAAACCCAAAAGTAAGCAGATAATAGGTTTTGCGTCTGCCAATATTTAGCAAGAACTATCAAAAAAATTTTTTCAACATACTGTTGAGTCTTTTAAAGAGAACCCACAATATTATCGACTTATCACCTCATCTAAAACCTCCCACTGTCCAAATCAAAGTGCTGCAACCCGTTTAACAATGATAAATCCCCACCGCTGTCGCGCTCTACTACATGATAAGCCAATATCCAAAATATTGTTACCATCTCGGCATTGTTGTCCAAAATAGCTACCCATCAGCCATTTTTTTTGAGCAACTTCCTCTGTAATATTGATTATTTTAAAAGAAAGTTTATCATAAATATATATATATATATATATATATGTATATATATATATATATATATATATATATATATATATATATATATATATATATATATATATATATATATATATATATATATATATATATATATATGTATATATATACAGAGCTGGCTCATGAGCGTTTCTTGGTTTTTGCAAAAATAATTGCCGTCCTTAATAATGATCAAATTTTTCAGATAAAAGTAAACAATGTCAAAAAGGAGGCATTTATAAAAGTGTTTGTCGTTGATATTCTGAAACCATTTCTTTACCTCCTGTGTGTTACTTGACTGGTTTATGCATAAAATATATTTTAGCTTGGTTGTGCTGTATTCTGTTAGATATAATACAGCTCTTTGTCGGTTAAATAATGATCGATATTTATAAAATAGATCAAAATATATTAAAATAAATAAATGAAAAAAAAAGCGACTTTTTTACGGGACTTTAAGTTTCATGCCATTGGCCAACCACTCAGCTATATATTTAAAAACATTAAATAAAAACAGTTATAAATATACAAATTTGCGTTGCAACGAGATCAAACGTTAGTTTTCTCATCAAACAGGAATTTATTTAATCAGACCTACGTGACCTTTAAAAAATCAATGCCTAACTAAAAATATTGTTTATAAGGCTACTATAACACCACTTAACGACAATCATGCTAAGAAATCTTATATTAGTATAAGCAAAAACTCCTTCAAGATCAGGTTTACAAACTCCATTAAAACTTTTCACTTAGTGAGGTATTAAAACGACATTGAACTTTCAAAGGAATTTTGGCATTAAACCGATAATCAAGTGGAGTATAAGTAAAAAATGTCGACTCTATAGCCCATCCTGTGGGCTATAGAGTCGACATTTTTAAATATTTCTTATTTGCGCAAAGATGTAATCTTTGCGTAAATGAGAAATATTTATTTCGACATGCAATCAAGAACCCTTATTAAATGAAAAATTAGAAATAGTTTTGGCATGAAGGCACAGAAAAATGTTTTTGCTATTGAATTTCGACACCGATTAGATAAATTCTTGTTTGACGCGATAAGTGACTTTTGATTTTGTCGCAACGCAAATTTATATTTTTATAATGGTTTTTACTTAAATGGTTTTAAATATATAGCTGGATGGTTACAGAATGGCATGAAACTTAAAGAGTCCCTTAAAAAATTCGTTTTTTTTTTCATTTAAATATTTTAATATTTTTTGATCTATTTTTAAAAATCGATCACTCTTAAACCGAAAAAGAGATGGTAATATATATATATATATATATATATATATATATATATATATATAAATATATATATATATATATATATATATATATATATATATATATATATATATATATATTATATATATATATATATATATATATATATATATATATATATATATATATTTTTTGATTTAAATATAAAAGAAAACACAATTATAAAGTGTCAAATGTAAAAAAAAAATTCTTTTTTATTATCTTTAATTTATTTAAAATACAATTAGAGTGACAAGTATAAGATTAAAAAAAGGTTCTGAAAACGTCCATTGAAGGTTGTAAATAATCTTATAATGTCTCTTTGTATCGATATTGATTGAGACAATCAGTGTAAAAATGCACCAGGACAGTGCTAGATCCAGCAATGCACCCAAAACTCCATTCAGCCTCCTCCTCCTCAAAGCCTCGACAAGAAAAATGAGGGTTGTACTTTTCGTTTTTGTAGTAAAATTATTTCCTTGCAATGAATAATTCAAAGTTCAACTCTTCCGAGAAAGTTACTTTTCTCCATCGCCCCACAGTTCATGCAACTCTTTCTTTGCGCCATTTGATACCTAATTTTGTGATGTAAAATTCATTTTTATGTTTACCTTTTCGACAAATAATTAAGAATTCGCAAGCCAGCTTTTGCCTTTTTTTTAAATTTCATTTTTTCTGAGATTTGCTTGAAAACAAGCTACACAGTCTATAAATAACGCCTATAAAATCTATACCCTGTCACATCTTTTTTTATTATTTGTGTAACTTTATAATATTGAGTTTTTTAATTTTGAAGCCGCAAGTGTCACTAGAATCCATATAAACATGGATTATTTTTCAAACAAATCTGTGCAATGGTTTGAAATAAAAGAACTTATACAAAAAAACCTGCTTTATGTCCTGCTGCTTTGTAGGATACGCTTTTTTAGGCAAAGGCTAGGAGAAGTCAACCCTGACTTAAAACACCTCCTGTCTTGGGTCTTTTGGTTGATTAAAGGCGTTCGATGGTGTCTCTATAAAAATACTTATCTTGGGCAGACGTTAAGTGCAACCGTCTACTGTCTTGTAGAAGAACTCCGAGCAAAGACTTAAGAGGTAAACAATATTCTATCTGTTGACCAACTTCGGACCCGTTCTTTATCTATTAGGCTGGCGTTGATGTACTTATAATACATTGTTTCCAGTTTCAGCTGTTAAATGCTGGTTCTTCTTTACTCAACGCATGGGTTTGCTTGTGTCTCTTTTTTATGACTGTTACCTAGTCATAAAAAAAGAGATATTATCTTCTATTAAGGTTACAGATCTAAAATACAGTTTTATGGTTCTTGGCTGGATGTTAGTCAGGTTTCTTGAAATGTGAGGTAGTTCTCTGAGTGGCTGATTCCATCAACAACCGTAAAGTATCACAGTGCTAACAGTGCCATAATGCACATTGATAGTGTCCCTGCTTGTACTTTTTGTATGAATTGTTGAAGCCTAATTTGGAGTTTTTTAATACGGCATGGGGTTTATGAATAGTAATGAGACAATTGGTTGGGCTATTGAATAGTATATTGAGAACTATCTGTGCTTTGAGTCAAGTTCTTTAAAAAATCCAAAAAATTTCACTTTATCACCTTTCTCTTTGTTTTATATTGTTCTCCTTCATCTCAAGACTTCACTATTTTCAATGTTATTTCTGATCAGATAAACCAAGCCCTTTCTCTTTATTCTTTAGCCAATATTGTTGTTGTTGGTGACTATTGCTCATCACACTGAATGAATCTGCAGCCGTTAAGGCCTAACTTTTGCCTTTCTCAATATCTAACACAAAAATTCAACTTTCCTACTTGCTTTCTAGACAATCCAAACTATTTATCTTCCCTACTCAACTTATATCATGTTTCTGATCCTAGTCAGTGCTCAGTACTCTCCATATTTACCCTTAGGTGCTTCTGATCACAGTTTGATTTCTCTAAAATTATTATCTCATACTTCTTCATCATCAAAATCTCCCAATCATTGTTTCTCTTACAACTACCTTAAAGCTGACTGGGACTCTTTCCGTGATTTTCTTCGTGATGGCCCTTGGGTGGAAATCTTTCGTTTTCCTGCTGACAAATGTGCTTCTTAAATAACTTCGAAGATTTAGGCTGGCATGGAATCTTTTATTTCCTTTTGATGGTCCCAGGTCAAGTCTCACTCTTCTCCATGGTTTTCCTCACATTGTGCTGCTGCAATTTCCAATCAAAACCGTTACTTATATCTTATTGTTTCATATTTATCAGCAAAACTATTTAACAAGTTCTTATTAAAGTTTCGTTCTCCAGCCTGCTGTTATCCCTATTTTTAGACATCTGTTATCCTTATTATCAAAAATTCTAGAAAGCGATCTGATTTGTCAAACAACTGTCTTTGTAGTCTTGTTACTATCAAAAACAAGGTTTTTGAGTCTTTAATTAACAAGCACTTAATCACTCATCTTAAATTTATTAACTTAATTTCTGATTATCAATATGGATCTCAATCTTCTTGTTCTATTGCTGATTTGCTAACAGTAATAACTGATAGGTTTTATCATGCATTAGATAGAGGTGGAGAGGTTAAGGTTATCACCCTTGACATTTTCTAAAACTTTTGATAAAGTTTGGCATGCCGTTCTTCTCCACAAATTTTTGTTATATGGTGTATCAGGTAACATCTTAAAGATTATCGAATCCTTCCTTACCAATCGTAGTATAAAATTTGTCTTCGATGGACAGCACTCTTCTTCATATCCTGTAACTTCAGGGGTTCCTCAAGGTTCTATCCTTGGCCCTATACTTATTTTATTTTAAACTAATTAATTTTAAATTCTAGAGATTCTCACATCTAAGGTTGGATTAGATCAAGATGTGAGATCCTTTTTAGGCTCTTGAGCCTGAAAGAGATCTCACTTCTGCTAAAGATGAGGCTCTCAGTGGCTAATAAACTTTAACTCAGATAAAAAAATTTTCAACTAATTTTTATCTCTCACTTCAATACTGCTTTTCTGTTTTTCTGATATCATTTGCAAACTCAGCCATATTGATAGAAAACTTATAAGAATAATTCTACTTAGCTTTTGAAACATTTTTTCTTATTAAGAACATGTGTGTGTGTGTGTCTATGTATGTATGTATGTATGAATGTATGTATGTATGTATGTATGTATGTATGTATGTATGTATGTATGTATGTATGTATGTATGTATGTATGTATGTATGTATGTATGTATGTATGTATGTATGTATGTATGTATGTATGTATGTATGTATGTATGTATGTATGTATGTATGTATGTATGTATGTATGTATGTATGTATGTATGTATGTATGTATGTATGTATGTATGTATGTATGTATGTATGTATGTATGTATGTATGTATGTATGTATGTATGTATGTATGTATGTATGTATGTATGTATGTATGTATGTATGTATGTATGTATGTATGTATGTATGTATGTATGTATGTTTGTATGTATGTATGTAAGAAAATATCAAAAAACACAATAAGCATGTTTATATATAACTACAATAAATAGTGTTTAGCTAAATAAAATATCAAAAGTAATTTTTTTAAATACTTTTTATGCTAAAAAATATAAACAAAATTTTTTTCAAGCGGCTGTCTTATATGTTTTTTATCTATTGTACAATATTATATTGTTAAAATTATAATAAACATTGTCTAAGCAAGATAATTAATTTGGGCTTGTCTCACCTGAGTTCATCAGTTTTTTTAAAACATTCTATGATACTTGTAAGTTTCATAGAACGTTTTGAAAAATAAGATGTAAGTTAAGTTTGTGTTTTCTGATGTATTTATAAAGTCCTAATAAATAAGAGATAACAGATCTTTAAATAATTTATAGTTATTATTTGTAAAAAACAGCTTTTTGAAAATTCGTTTTTCATTGGATGTTAGTTTTTTATCAATATTTAGGAGGAAAAAAAAGTAAAGTGATCAGATATGTTCTATTTAGTTGCGGCTTTTAATTTAAAAGTTTGTTAAAATATAATAGTGGTTAAGATGAAGAGGCAGTCGATTGAGTAAATCTAGTCGGATTGAGTTAATCGCCTCTTTTTGAAATATATTATTACTATAAAACTTTTTGTTATTTAGCCGTGGTATTTAAAATATTCTAAATTCAGATTTCCCAATAAGTAAATAAATTATAACTTTTAATTTCAATAAAACTTTAATTTTACTTAAGATGATAACGACAAAATTTGTTTTATTGAGTGAAATTTTCTTTTATTTCGTTAAAATTCTTTACTGGCATCAGAAATGCAATATAATATTTAGTAAAATATCTTAAGCTGTTTTTAACATAATTATAAAGCCTCCGCGCCTTTATTTATTTTTTATGCTAATCAAATTAAATTAAAACCGGACCGTTTGAAATCAGTAAAATAATTTACGTCATCACCACGAAACCAACGCAAATTATATTAAAATAATAAAAATTATCATTAATAAAATTAACAAAAAGTTTAATTTTATTTCTTAAATTTCGTATATTATTGTAAATATCAGATTGATTATTTTGATGATGGGTTATGAATATGGCATCAATAATTTTGATTTATGAATTCTTTAACTTCAAAAATATATAATAAAGTGCAATTCATTTGAAAAGCACCAGATTCAGTGAAGTAATTTATATGAGGATGAAATTCATTGGTAAATAAAACTAGACTCAAAATTTACGATTATGTTAGAATTCATTTCTCCCGGTAGGAAATGAGCTAGCGACTAATTAGCTTTATAGCGATTTTCAAGCTTTTTTTTTTTTTATTTTATTTCTTATTTTATTTTTTTTTGTCTTTAACATCTTAAAAAATTCGATTTTTAGTGTTAATTCTATTATAATTATGAGAATAATTAAACTTTAAACATTGCAATTTTGTAGCAATGTGTCACTAGCTACATATTGTAGCTTTGTAGCTAGCTACAAAATATCTAAAAATATATTCCTGGTTGATAGCCAGCTATAATAGCCAGTGGGTCTATAGTTTATTAAGCTAGATCTCCTCGTAGCCAAATCGCTGTCTTTGTCTTTTCAAATATCGATAGCCTTACGCTAACTTAAAAAAGAACCCAAATGAGATAAAATGAACTGAAATGAGATAAAATAGTTTATTTTATAATTAGCCCGTTTTTAACTGATTATATATTCATCTTTAGCAAACTCTTTGCTCTTAAATCTTGTGCTTCATTCAGGAGTTTTCATGGCAACTCCAGAGTTTTATTTTAATCACAGTTTTGTCTTTTATTTCAAAAATCTGACAACAATTGATATGATTTTTTTTATTATTATTTAGAACTTCCTTCTAAACTCGTCAGACAGTTTCAGTTTTAATTTTTCTTTAAAATCTGAATATTTTATACATTTTTTAAATCAACCTACTTAGTAATACATTTAGTTTCACTATCTTCATGTTGATTTTTGTGTTTAACTTGTTTTCTAACTTTTTAATTTTTTAAATTGAAACAGCGTCATAAGAGTGTTTTCATAAACTTCAAGTATATCTTTTAATTGCACAGATGTAAAATTATCAGCCATTTTATAATAATTTTTATTATATTAGCTAAAAACACGTGCGTTTGCCGTTAGGTTTATCGCAATTTCAACTTTAAATAACCTAAACTTAATTTGAGGTGTTATATATTATCATTTGCCGATTTTAAAATAAGAAATTTTTATACGACAAAGAAAATATTTTTTCAAGTTCCGTTCGAAAAAAAAGGCCCATAAAGTAATTTTCATGTTTCCTATGATGGGATTTTTCACCCTGCAAATAGTATATCTAAATATATTGAGAAATAAATGAATCTTAAGAAAAATTAATAAAACAGTAACATTGGGCTCAATCTGTGAGGACTCTGTGTTGCACGTATTAACTATTTTTATTCAAACAGTTATTTCAAATCAGCAGTTGAACTTAAATAAACTTTAATACTGTTGATATATAATGAACCTAAATATTTATAAACACTGTAATTCTTAGCTATCAGCGCAGATAAGTTTTCTTCTAACAAGTTTGAGAAATTGCGTTTGCTTACATGGACATACTTACAAGCGCAGAAAAAAAAAAAAAATAGGAAGCTTCATAGTACATTCAAAGCTCCTTCAAGTTTTAGTAAAAAAAATTTCAATCAGAAGGTTTTAAATTGAGCGTGACTATAAAGGATGAAATCTCCCTGAAATATTTTGGTCATATTTTTTGGTGATTTCATTCTCATATACAAACAAATTATCAAAAAAAAAAACTACGAGTTTTTAAAAAAAACTAAAAAAACTATGAATGCTACAGGCATGTAAATTCATTTACACTCTGAATAAAAGTTTTTATTTTTTATATGCTTTTTTACAACTAATAACAAAACTAAAACTTTGTTAACTACCCAGCAAGCAAGCTTGTGTTGGCCTAATGTACAAAATAACATTGGCAAATTATTTGAATTGGGTCAATACTTATCCAATGTTGGAGCGTTAAGTTTTATTTTTAAATAATATATGCCGACGCAAATGTACGAAACAATTTTTTTTATCTTACGTGGTTTGTCTAACGCACGTTTATGTATTTAGGTTTTTAAGTAAATAAAGTATTTAATAGTTATATTTAAAAGTTTCGAGCGAGATTTCCTTCTTCAAATATAACAACGGGCTTATTGCATTTTATTTAAATAACATTTATTACATAACATTATATAAAATTATTTTTCATAATGTGAAAAAAGTATAAAATATTTTTTACTGCAGAAATAAAAAAGTATATCATATACTTTTTTATTTCCACAGTAAATTTTTGGCATATAATATAAATGCCAAAATTTGGCATATACTATATAGGCCGGTGGCCAACATTGATTATCGCTTCATCCCGTCGGGCGCATCTAATAACTAAAATTTCTAAATAGAATCAAGCATTTCTTAGTATAAACATTATAAAAACATAAACTTGCACCTTTTTTACTCAGTAGATTTTTCACAATCATTTTACTTTCCTTCATCAATTATTTTATTTTCCTTTATTGTGCATTATCGTTTTCAAACGATTAGTCTACCGTTGATATTCAGTAATTTGTTTAATTTATTTTGATGATATACCGAATTAATGCATTAAAAAATGCAGTACTAAATCTATAAAAAAAAATATTTAGCACACGAAAAAGGTGGTGTGAGCTTCGAAATAAAAATGGAGTTGTGGCAAGATTTTCTTTTAGAACTATTAACGCTAAAACAGAAGAGGAATTCAACTCAATGACAGATATTGTAGAAATGGATAGCCTTGCCATGGGTTATTTTTACCATCCAAAATGTTACGAATTTATTTGTAATGTTTTCAAACTTGAAAGACCAGAAAATAATAAGCAGACAGAAAAAATTGACAGTGATGAACACCGTCAAACTGAGCTAAAAGAATGTAAGAGAACAAATTTAGATGATGAAATTGTACATTATTAACTAATTTTTTTAATAAACTATAGCTAATGCATACTTTATATCATAGTATTTCTCGAAAATCTCTTTTTAATGTAATTTTTAAATTTTTTTGATTTGGTTGATGTCAATGGTGCTAAAATAAGTATTATTAAATATAAAAAAATTAAAATAATTTTTTGTTTGTATAGCAAATAGTTTAACAGGAAAATTATACTTTTACAGTATAACTGAATTTTATTGTTTAAATTACATTAGAGTAACTTTTTGATAATAACTGTTGGGAGGGTAATAACTGTTTAGAAATATTAATTTTCAATGCTGGTTTCAGGTATCTATAAAACGAATGCTTGAATCGCTGTCAAGATCAGAAACATTAGATTGTGGGAAGTTAAGAGAAGCAGCCAACTAAAAATCCGATGAAAATATTCTTATACATATTAATGGAAAGGATTGTGTTGCTCTCAAAATTAAATATCATCGAATGTGCTACATAAGCTATACAAAGTGTTTAGCAAATCAACGCAAAGGTCACCCTAAATTTCAATATTATAGTAAATCTTTTCATATATTTTCAAATGAAATGGTAAAAGAAAAGTTAATTAAAAAGAAGAAAATCATGTTTATATCGAAGTTGTTTAGTCTGTTCGTTTCAATGGTTTATCCTGAAAAAAATATTGATGTCAGCAATTATAAAGTGTCCCTTTTAAAGTTAAGGATATATTTATGCGGTTTTTCCACAATTAATTTTCCACACACCTGGTCAAAGAAATTTTAGTGAAATAAATAGCCTTATTTATGATAATGAAACATCAGAAAGTGATTCCTCTCAAACAGATTCCTTGCCGGATACTGATAAACCTCAAAATATCAACTATGAATTTGTTGATACGAGTAGCATATGAGTTCCATTCTCAACCTAATGCTTTAGTTGTTGTATTGTTATATACTATTTTTACTAGTTAATATGATCTTATAAGACAAGTATTGATTTCTGGTTTTAAGGGTTCGTAAAGATTTGGATATAAAAAGTATTTGGAAAGATAAAAAATCAGTTGTTGATGTAATGGAAACAGTTTCTTGAATGATTAATCCATTTGAAAACGAAGTCACAAATGATCTTGTAAATATTGTGACTGGGATTTTTGCAGATAAGAAAACTACAAAAGATCGAGCTTACCAGATAGGAGATAAAAAACTGTGTTGAATTTGTAAGGGATAACCTGAATATTGATGATCCGGATATTTTATGAGAAGAAAAATACTAAAGCTAAAGATATTTGCAAGCTACATAAATATAGTTAAATTGTGCACAGGAAAAACTGTAATTTTAAAAAACAACTGAAACTTCTTGGTTAGTTATTTGCATATTGCAGTATTCATTGAGAGTATTTCCGCCTTTTGACAACTTTGTTGGTGTTGGCATCTTTCAACGAATCTTTACTAAAAACAATGCTTATGAATATACTCAAAGATAAATGTATCGATAAGTTATCAGTGGATATTCCTCAAAACAACGCATTATATTTTGACGGCATGGCTATATTGCAAGTAATTAAACCTATACCCGAAAATTTTGGGAAACTCAGTTGGTTAATATTCATAATGGTAATGAATTTTTCTCTTTGACATAAGTCAAATAGAGTTGACTTTGTTATGGACAGGTATTGAACTATCATTATCAAACACAACGAGCTGAATCTGTTGTCCAGAATGTTACTATATTTGGGCCTCATCAAAAAGTACCGAAATAATGGAAGAAGTTTATTAGTGTTAGGAGCAATAAAGAGGAATCGGTTAATTTTCTCTTGGAAGAATGGAAAGGTTATGCAATAAATGAAATAGAAATATATTTATTACACACAGTAATAAATATCTCTATTTCATTTATTGCATACTGCTTCAGAAATTCAATTTGTACGGAATTGCCCGAACTTCGTAGCGACCACGAAGAAGCTGATACTCGGTTATTGTTACATTGTAAGCATGCTTCAATTTCATATGCTCATGCTATACTCGCAAGCCCCGATACAGATGTGTTCATTAATGCTTTATACCATAGTTGGTTCATCTCTGCAACTCCTCGTTTTGAAACAGGATGTGGGAACAAACAACGTATCCTTAATGTAAATAAAATCGCAGAAGAGATTGGTTACGATTAGTGTGATGCAATGATCGGATTCCTTTACAATGATCGGATTCCTTTACAGATTCCATTCCTTTACAAATAGATTCAAATTAAATTGTATAAGTGAAAGAATTATCTTTCTTGCAAATAATTTATTATAAGCACTATTTTGCTACTTTATCAAAAATAATATATTAAATTATGCTGTTTATCTAAACTAATTTTGTATCTGAAAATGTAAATATTTGATGTGTTTCTACTTATTATTTAGGTTGTGATGCAGTGTCTGCTTTTCAAGGAAAAGGTAAATTAATGCCCTAAAGATGGCAAAAAAGAAATAAGAGTATTGTACAGCATTTTGAGGTATCGGAATGTCACTAGATGTATAAGATTACTTTGTTAGCGGCATACAGAAATTGGTTTGTCACCTTTATGGTGCAAGTAAAGCAGATGTTGTCAATAAAGCACGATACTACTTGCTCAAAAAAGGTAAATCTACAAAAAAGATGCTTCCAAGTTATGATGCTTATATCCGAAAAATTGCATTGAAAGGTATAATAAATGTTCCTTTGCCTGATGTCTATGATTGGTCTTTAAATGAAGACCAGGTAAACTTGGTTTGGACAACAATTCCACCTGCACCTGTTTCACTTCTTGAATTTGTTAACTGTTCTTGCAAACTTGGTTGCGTCACAAATTGATGTTCTTGTAAACAAAATGGACTCACATGCACTGACCTATGTGCATGCGGTAAAGCCTGTGAAAACACCTCGTTTGACAAAAAACTCTATGATGATGATGAGAATAGATATCAAGTATGCGAGAATAATAATCAAGTAAAGGGGGTAAAGTAAGTCTACAAAGGTTACTAGTCCAAATTTGCAAACTGACCTGACAAAAAAAGTTCATACTTGCAAACTAAATGAACTAAAAGGTCCACATTTGCCAACTGAATCAACAAAAAATCATTAATTGTCAAACCCCCCCCCCCCCCACCCTCTAACCATAATTAGCATTGAGTCTATCTTGAGAACAATGCATCTTTAGGTCAATGTTCTTAGGAAAACTGTATTCAGTATTTAATTTACTACCAGAAAAATATCACTTGCACAAAATTTGGCAATAATTTTTTTTACCATTGCCCTTTCGGGGTTAAAACCCGGGCCCTAATTTCTCAAAAACTGCAGGGCAAAAATGGGGTAAGTTTCTGTTTTTCATGTCTTTGTACCGTGCTTTAACAATATTGAAACAATAAACTTATTTATTACAAGTGTCCAATGAAAACTCATTTTTAGTTACATTTTTGATATATGGCCACCGGTCTAATATACATATATAAAATGCATATATAAAGTTCGGCATATACTATATGCCAACTTTTTTGTATTAAAGTTTATTTAGAAAATGGCTAACTATTAAAAACATTATTCATATTATTCGTCAAAAAGTTAAAAAACAAGTTGATCTTTGATTTAAAAAAAGTATAAAACAATCTTCCAAACTATACAAATTTTTGTGACATCAAGCAGCTGGTTTAGCAGAAAGATGTTTTGCTCATAAACAAAACATCTTCATCCTTAAATCTAAAGATGAAGATGTTTTGTTTTAACATTTTAGTAAAATTTTAACATGATACCCAGCTATCAAATTTTTATTTAAATAATAGTTTTAGTTTAGATCCTGACAATTTTTCAAATTCAGCTAATGTTGATATTAATAATATTGATTGAAAAGCAAATGAATATGTTTTATCTAGCTCGGACAATCAGGATAAAATTTTTTTATTCTGAAACAAATGAAATAGTTTGTGATTAGTCTTTGCAATATAAGATAACTCATATGGTATATGCATCACTTCTATGCATTCTAAAACCATATTTCCCTACAATGTAAGAAATATGGTTTAAGAATAGAAGTTATGTAAGAAGTATAATGCATAGAAGTGATCTAAGTGCCGCATAAGTTATCTTATATTGCAAAAACCTATCGCCAAATATGTTATTGAAGTAAATGTGTTAGCTAAATAAATAGTATAATTAGAATTTGAATTCTTCTTTACTTTAATCTTTATTAAAAAATCTTTTTTAGATTATTTTAGCAAATGGAGTGTGCTATTATGCACTTTATTAATGTCAACTCACTAGCAATTATACCATTGGTGGGAATTTTCAGTGTGAGTTTATGTTGGCTTCCTTATTGTGTAAGTGGATTAGAAAGTTCTATAAAAAAAATAGAAGAGCTTAAAACATCTTAGGAACATCAGCAAGCTTGGATATTTCATGTATATGGTAATTTCTAAAGTTCAAACTTTGTTTGCCAATATCTGCTTTAACATTACATTTAAATTAACAATTCAATAATATAAATTAATGTTGAATTATTGTAGTGGTAATATATTTTTGTTCAAAATAAATTTTTCATGAGAGAATTTTTAATTATTTCTGAGAGAAAAATTTATACATTATTTTATTTTTTACTTTATTAGTAAATCATAAAAAGCTTGTCAAAAAGAGGAGACACCTTAAATCTTAACGAAGATTGTGATAAACGATATATTTTGGATAAAGCGCAGAAAGAGTTATTCATCATATGATGAAGAACATAATATGGACAATTACACAACGTTTTTATATCTGATTGTTCCTCCAGGACTGACAAAATCTTTAGTTAGTTAAATCAATTTTTCAACCTAACAAGCTTACATTTCATTCCAGGCTTAGAAATACCAAAAGTACAGTTGAAATATTGCAGACGACGGTATCCAAAACAATTTTATGTAAGTTCTCTTTTAGCAAGATTAAAAGATGCTTTATCTTAATGACTCTCAAATTTTTATAAATTTTTATGTATTCTCCTTGTGAAGTTTATAAGTGTTTTATAAATTTAATAATCTGCTTTATTATAAGTTAAGCTGTAATATACTAATAAATTTTTCTCTTTAAGTGAGAATAAAACAATGAATTCAACAGGTAAATAAATTTTATAATAAAATTTTTTGCATTGTATCAATTTTACATAACTGTTTTTAGTTAATGATAATCATTTAATTAAAGTTATAATTACATCTGTTTTAAATATTATATTATTAATTTGTTTTGATATGTATTATATTATGTTACTTTGTTTATAATTAATACTTATGATTTTTTATGGTTATAATATTTAATTTCAATAGCTTTGAATTGTTAAATATGTAAGAAGTTTGTATTGTTCACTTGCATTACACATGACATTGTCATTCTGTAAGTGTGTTATAATGACTATTTATAAATATTTATTATGAAATAAATTTACAAAATAATGGCTATTAATAAATGCTAAGTTGTTAATTCAATTCATTGACAAGTATTCAATGAGTTGTTTTGCATAATAACTCCATAAAAGATAATAAGCATCTTTTAATTGCTTTATTTTTAAAATGTTGTGTGATAACTACTCTAAATTTAAGATAACGTGAGTTCAACATACCTCATGAAGAAAACAAGGATGATTTCACATTACAATCTATTATCACAAAACATTCTATGATTAATTAACCTCAGACATGTTTTATTTTATACATTTCAAATATATGACTAACACATTTTTATTGTCAACAGACAATCTTAAGGTAATGTTTTTTCTGCAAAGTATCTTAGTTTAAAAAAAATAAAAAGTAATTTTCTTGTTTTGTAATTTCATTTCAATTTATTTTTCGAATGTACGATATAAAGATATAACACCAGTTAATGCCAGGAATAGCATCCCATTTTACAAGTATTATATATATATATATATATATATATATATATATATATATATATATATATATATATATATATATATATATATATATATACATATATAATACTTGTACACATTATTATTACACATTATTAACTCTCACAACAAAAGCATTTTACATAAGGAGGCAAAAACTAATGAAATGAAATGCAACTGCATTGAAAAAACCAAATGATCCATGAACAACCATTGCCTTTCCAAAAACATTGTTTATCAGGCCACCATCTATTCAAATAATCCGGAATATAAAGAAAAAGTGTATTTTGGAATTAGCGAAACACCTTTTAAAGTTCGGTATGCAAACCACTTAAAATCTTTTAATGCAGTTAAGTACAAGAATGATACAGAGCTATCAAAAGAATTATAGAAATTAAAAGAAAATAACTTTACACCTTTTGTCAGATGGAGGATTGTTAAAAAATGCAAACCATACAACCCAACATCGAGAGTTTGTAACCTTTGTTTGAACGAGAAGTTTCAAATTTTGATGTATAAAGGAGAAAACCTAATAAATACAAGAAGCGAAATAATCTCGAAGTGCAGGCACAAATATAAGTTCCTTATCTCCTCTTTTGATACCGAAGATTGATCCTGGTTGATTTACGTCACGTTTACGTCACGTTATACTAAATTTAAATATGCGTTAAAATTTTGTTTCCATGGAGTCATTAGAACTCACGCCACCGTAATTCTAATTGTAATTTAACGTTTAATTTTTAATTTTGTAATATACCAATGGTATGGTATTGCTGATGATTGGCGTTAGGCATGAAACTTAAAGTTCCATAATAAAAGTTTTTTCTTTATCGTTTTTAATTATAATTATATATATATATATATATATATATATATATATATATATATATATATATATATATATATATATATATATATATATATATTATCCATTTATTTAACCATAAAATTGAAAAAATTACATACAATGTTGTCTATATGGGATATTTTTATATTCTAAGTTTTATCTAATTTAACTTAAGTTAGATCAAATTTGAAAAATATAAACTTTAATTAGCAATGAAACTTCTTTTTGAAATATATGATTTTGGCTTTTAAAAAGACTAATTAATATATCTATATTTTTCTGAAACTAACAACAACTAGAAATAAACAATTAACATCAATGTTAATTAAGCTTAATCATATTAAATGTATCGAATGATGTTAATCAAGGTTAATCAACTTGCTCAAATCAGAGAAACAAATATTTTAGATACAACACGCAAATTATTGAAAACAATTTTTTCAAAAGGACTGATCTGTGCAAACTTAGCTGTGAGGAGTGGAAGAGTTGAAATCGGCAACTTAAAAATAACTTTTCTTATTGTCAGTAAGTGATACACAATCATAATTCAACTTGGTATTTAACAGCTATGAGTATTATTTTGTTCTTAAAAAAAATTATTATATACAAATATGAAATCAAGGAATTAAAGTCGGCATTCGAAAAAATATTTATTATGGAAACTAATCAAAAATATTTTATACATAAGTTAATTTTTATGTTGTGGTCCAAGTATTATTAACACATAATTATGTAATAAACTTAGAAAAATAAGCTTATAAAATATTTTATAATAATAAATAGATTAAATATAAGTTTTTTTTAGAATAACTAGTAAATATTATAATTAAATAGTAAATGGATTAAATAAATTTTAGCTTTTAGTCGTAATTTAAAAAGTACAAATAAGGATATAGTTTTATTTCTTAGATGTTGTTAAAAAATTGTTAAAAAGAACAAGTTACTAAGCGACGTAACCACTTTATATGCTTAACAACTTTTAAAGATTTGGCTTAGACAGTCCTGTAACCGTATAGGAGGTAGAAATGATCATGAACTAGGAAGTAATCAATCACATCAAAGAAAAATCTAAGATTCTTTTACAATTAATTAAAAAATCGGCGATCGATTTTTTAATTAATTGTAAAAATACCTTTACAATTAAATTAAAAAACCTTGTTTACCTGTTTGTTCATATGATATATTGAAGAACACTTTAACTAAAGATTTTTTTCTCAATTTTTATAATCAACAGGTCAATAAAGTAATCTCCCAATTTACGTTATATGATTACTTTATTTTAATTTTGATTAAGTTTTTGTGATATTGGATTAACGTATTTTAAGCATTGGATAAACGTACCATTACAAAATTGGGTAAGCGTTGTTTTTACTATTGGCCAATGAGCATTGGTCAGACCTTGCGTCAATGATCATTTCTTTGTTGGCCAAATGCATTATGTCAACATTGTGCAAACGAAAGTCAATGCATTGGGCCGACATTGGCCCAATTATTTCTTGCTGGCTGGGTAGTTACAAAAATATATTTTCTTAATAGTTATTGTTTTTTTTAATACTTAATACAGAGTTTGACATTTTGAATCATTTAATGACGGTTCTCAGTGGGCACGCGTCGTGTGGAGGACGTCCGCTGGACATCTCATGGACGTGCAGATGTCCGTAAGATGTCCGATGGACGTCCCTCCGTGCCCACTGGGATGGCTACAATACTTTACTGCTAGTAGTACTGGAATTGATGTTAAATCCGTAACTCACTTTATATGGCAATCTGTTTATGGTTTTATGGTAATTTTTTTTTTGTTTAAAAAAAAAAATTTAAGTTGAACATTTTATTATATAAATTGTTTAAATTTTAATTTTAAAGTTTTACAAATTTATGATAAAATTTATAGCCAATATTCAATTTTTTAGGTCTGCGAGAAGAGACCAAACTATTAGGAACTGGCTAAATTAGCTTCGGTGTTCTCGAAACCAATATTCAAGTCTCATTACTTACAAGCCAGGAGCAGAACACCAAGCGCGTTTCATGGCAATTAGAGTCTACTATCTGAATATCGTGCTTTTTCTTAATTTGATCAAAGAAATCCTAAACATGAGCCAGTAAAAAACTAAAAAGATAAAGTAAACTTTATCTTTTCAAACTCTTTGTTAATTTTTTCTCTCTCTGAGTTTGTAATATAAACTCAAATTTAATCTCGTTTTCAGCATTTTGTTTAATAATATAGTCTACAAAATTTGTATAAAAGTTTTACCTTTGCAGAACCAACACATTATTTGGCAAATGGCAAACCAAGAGAAATCTAACCTTGCTGCAGCCTTTGTCTCCCAAAAGTGGAAAAACTACAGCTTGTACTTAAACCTGCTGTTATCTTTGCGCTAGTAAACTCAATTCATTTTTGACACTGATGATGAATTCGATGATAGAGAAAAAGATGGGTTTTAAGCTAGTTCAGTATCCAAAGTTAAAGATATTAAGCAAATGGACTCGTTGAAAAAAGTTTTTTATTTTTTATATCTAGTGCTTAAAGTTTCTCAAAAGCTTTTTAAGTTTTAAATTTTCTAAAGAGAGTCAAAATAAATAAAATAAAATTTGAAAACATGTTCACAAGTAAGATAAAAAGTTATTGTTAGATAAATTTTTTTTTTTTTTTTAATCTATTGGATTTAAACTTAAAGAACGTTTTCCTTTACGTAATTTTAAAAGGAGTTTCGTTCAATTGCGCGTGCAAATTAAACTATTATTTAGTATAAGAGTATGGGGAAAGTTGATGGAATAGGTTGACAAATAAAACGGGCAGTTTGGAAAAATCTAGGAAACAACATTATCACAATTTGAAAAATTTTATGAGCATTGAAAGTTGTGTTGTTACGACTATTAAATAATTCGACTGTCGACTGAATCTATTATGTCGACTGTTTTCTAAAGTCGATTAAAATTGACTAATACATTTTTGTAATCGACTAAATCGACTAAAAGTCGAAGTATGGGAATAATTTTTTTTTTTGATATAAATAGTAGTAAAAATAATAAAGCAACTTATATTTGCTTTCTATTTTTTAATATAATATCATTTAAATAACAATGGAGCAAAACAGTATGAGAGAAGGACTACTCCGACAACTGGAAAATTTCAGACCCAAATGATTTAGAGGCCGGTTTAAATACTTGCTATATATCAAAAAGTCATTACAATCATATTTACAATGTGATTGTATAGATAACATATAGATTTTGGAGCTTCACATTTTTGACTTGCTCCTGGGCCCTGAACGTCAACGTTGTTGACGTTCGAGTGAGGTCGGATCGAAATAGGGCATATGTGGGAAATGGAAATCGGTGGAACCCAAACGTCCTCATATCGTTATACCGATAACCTAAGAACATTGTAATACATCGTTGATAAAAATCTTACTTAAATCCGATGTCGAATTTACATCGGGTGCCCACTAGATTGTCATAACTTACTAAAAATCCGTCAATTTTATAAATATATATATATATATATATATATATATATATATATATATATATATATATATACATATATATATATATATATATATATATACATATATATATATATATATATATATATATATATATATATATATATATATATATATATATATATATATATATATATATATATATATATATATATATATATATATATATATATATATATTATATATGATTTAGAATTTTTATCAGCAACGTATTACGATGTACACCAATACGGTGTATTGAATTTTTTGCGTTTTTTATTCTCAAAAATTAATTCATAATTATAATATATTTTTGTTAAAAAAATAAAAAAACAACTTTTACAAAACGGTCTTGTTTAAGTATATATTTTTTAATTTACTATTATTTAATAGTTTAATATCAATAAGAATCAACTAAAAAAAAAAGCAAAATAGACAAATAATTTATATATTTCATCAGATTTTCTAAAACTTTTGTTTATGTTTATTTTATCAATATTTATTTTACAAGTTTATTTAATATTTATCAAAGTATTAGTATGGGTTAAAGGTTTATTCAAAGCGACAAACGAAATAAAATATTTACTGTTTTGATTTGGTTAACGGCCAATGAATATGATTAATATAAGTATATAATTTATTTATTTATTTTTTTATGTTTATAATTATTTCAATTTGTCAATTAGCCATAAGATTTTTAGAATATCCTACTCTTTACAAGTATAAAAAATCTGTTGTTATGAAAACTTTTTTTCTACATTTTATATTTGAATTATTTGGCAAAAGTAATTACAATGCATCATCATTTATTTATAAAAGGCATTTACTTTTCAGGAATTTATTATTTCTATCAATTTTTTACGTATTATGTCAAGAAAAACAATAAAGTCACGATCAAAAGTAAAGAACGAAAGTTAAAAAAATTTGATTACATTTTAAGTTCCTTTACTCGTGTTTTATTTTTCTTTACGTGTGTTTTTAAGTCCTTTACGCGTGTTTTATTTTCCTTTACGTGTGTTTTTAAGTCCTTTACGCGTGTTTTATTTTCCTTTACGTGTATTTTTAAGTCCTTTACGCGTTTTTTAGCTACTTTTTGCACATGTTATTACAAATTTTTGAAATCACTTAAAGGTTTTAATGTACGCAGTTGACAAATCAACATTTATAATGATTAAAGAACCTCCAAATGTTTGGCGAAACTTTAAGTAACGTTTTTTATATTTTACATAAAAGTTTTTATTTTTAAAAACAAAATTATTCCTTTAGCCGAATTCGTTTCCCTTCGAATCTGATGCTTTTAGAAATGATTTCAAAACATAAAAACAAATTAATGAAAGTAAAATACATTTTTCATTTCAGGTTTTTTATAGGTTGAGAAATAAAATAAGTAAGCATCGCTATAAATCAATGAATCTTACTAATAATTAATAAATATTATGATTTTAGTGTTGTTGTTTTTTTTAGAGTATGCAAGTCACTTTGACTGGTCACTGACTCCAAAAATCTGTTTAATAATAAAATATTTACTTGACTCGTATTAAAAGTAAAATAATTAAGGATTCTGTTTTCCAATAGTTGACGGGCACCAAATCAAAATCAAAATAGAGTTTTGTCAAACATCTTTAATGTTTTCGTTTGTTTATTTTTTCTGTTGGTTTTTTTTGTCAGTACAATAAACTATAACATGAAAAAACAGATGTTATTTTCGTTTCATCTATTTACACTAAAAACAAAACAATGGTATCTCATTAATGATTTATCCAGTTAAAATTATTTCTATAAAACCAATAGTTTGCAAAGTATGTGATACTTCATCGAAGAATATTTCTTATTGAAAACACATAGAGAATATTTAGATCAAAAATTTTTTGGTCGTAAATTTTTGATTATGTTGGCGTGTTTTTTAAACAATAATAAAAGAAATCTTAAGACACAATATTCAACGAGACATAGACAATATCACCACCAAATAAAAAGACCAATAAGCAATCGTTGAAGAAAACATTGAATAATATTAATGATAAAGCTCCGTAAATGAATATAAGTGAGCATTTTCCTTCTCATCAGTTTTTATTTTTGTCGGCTTCATTGCTTTTTTAATAAACCATTAAAATGGCTGTTAGATATTTACCAAAAACAATTAATATTAAACATTTCAAATTTTTCTTATATATAAATAATTAAATTTTTTTTTTTACATATTTAATCGGTAAAGATAAATCATACTTAATAAGTATAAAAATGAATAATTATTTTCAATCCTTATTATTAATGTTTTTATTTAAGTGAAAAAGTATATATATATATATATATATATATATATATATATATATATATATAATATATATATATATATATATATATATATATATATATATATATATATATATATATATATATATATATATATATACATATATGTATGTATGTATATATATATATATATATATATATATATATATATATATATATATATATATATATTTCTTTTTCTGTAACTACAAATTAAGTTTCCTAATATAAATAATCAATGAAAAAGTAGAATTTAGTGAGCAATGGATGAAACGACAGAATATTTACTTGAAAAGTCTAATTTTTTAAGCAATGAAAAAGTTGATGCAAATATTGAAGTAACAATAAAGATGCAAGATTTAAGTATAAGAGATGAACTTGTTTACATAAATGTCAGCGGTCAACCATTTATTACCACAGCTCACACGTTGAATAATTTTCCCGATTCGTTACTTGGAAAAAAAGAAAGAAGAGATCAACTTCAAAAAACAAACAATGGAGAAATATATCTTAACCGACATCCAAAAGTGTTTCGAAGCATCTTAACTTTCTATCGATACGGAATTTTAGAGCAACCTTCTCGAGTAAATCAATTAATTTTTGTTGATGATGTCAAATACTACGGTCTTATCGCAGAGGCATTGGAGGTTGGAGTAAAAGGTTTTCATAAAGAAAAAAAAGTTTATCATAAAAGAAAATGGCAAACATATATATGGAATATTTTAGAATATCCTGATTCTTCCCTCGCAGCTAGAATTTTTTCTTTGTTTTCTCTATTAACAATAATATTATCAATAGTGGTATTTTGCATGGAAACATTGCCGGTGTATAAAGAAAAGAAAGGAATTATAATGTCTCCTGACAAACAATTTATTAAAAATGCTTTAGATGATCTAGAAAAATTTTGCATAGTTTATTTTACAATAGAAATTATTACTCGTTTTTTATTCTCACCAAGTAAATGGCGTTTTATCAAAAACATTCTTAACATCATAGACGTTATCTCTATTTTGCCGTTTTACGTCACAGTTATTTTACATACGAAGGGGTCTTATTCAATTTATTTTTTGCGAGCAATCCGACTTGTTCGCGTATTCCGCGTATTTAAATTATCAAGACACTCAAATGAAATGATTATATTAGGCGTAGCTATGAAAGAAAGTTTTCGCGAACTTATTGTTCTTGTGTTCTTTATTCTTCTGGGAGTGCTACTTTTTTCAAGCGCTGTTTATTACGCTGAAGATGGAACAGAAACAACTTTTACTAGCATTCCTCAATCTTTTTGGTGGAGTATTGTAACTATGACAACGGTAGGGTACGGAGATGAATATCCTAAATCTCAATGTAGGTGGTTAAGTATCATTATTTGGGCATACTAATAAATTTGATTTAATATAACTGCAATAAGTCGTATGTCAAAAATAAGTGATAATAAAGAAGCATCGCTGTTTCTAAATAATCTTTTCTAAAATAATGCTTAATGATTTGCAACTGCATAAGTTTGGCAAAACTTGTCTTTTTGAAATTGTCTTTTGTAAAACATTTTAAAAGACTAAAGTAAAAAACGTATATTTAATAAAAAAATTAGTAATATACTAAAATATCATATTTTATTCTTGTTAAACTAAATAGTATCGTCATTTTTAAACGCATTCCAAATTAATTTTAATTTTTGTTTTTAGTAGGAAAACTTGTTGGTGCAGTGTGTGCAATGACAGGTATTCTTGTCATAGCAATGCCGATACCTATCATAGTTAATAACTTTACTCAGCAGTATCAAGTTTTGCGGCCAGGCTCGAAATACTGGGATGTTTTCCAACACAAGGATGATGCTAAAATAAAAGGTATTGCCGAAGTTGTAGAATGTTAATAGAGATTGCGTTTGAAAAATATGGACTCATGGTAATGGTTTAATGGCGTAATGCATTATCAAAATAAATTGTATATAGATGATAACCTTGTGCACATACTAATGATGATGTGTGCTTTAATGAAATAGATAAAATAATAACAGTTTTTTTTTAATATTATCAATCGTTTGTTAATGATCATTTACATACCGGGCAGCAAAATAAATATTTCAATGTAATGTACACTTCAATGCATAAAGGATTTGTTAAAAGGTGTGTGTTGTAGATTTTAATAATCAAACAATGTATTTATTTTTTGCATTTACAATGAGCCGATTGAAACAAAACATATATATATATATATATATATATATATATATATATATATATATATATATATATATATATATATATATATATATATATATATATATATATATATATATATATATATATAGATATATATACATATATATATATATATATATATATATATATATATATATATATATATAGATATATATATATATATATATATATATATATATATATATATATATATTATATATATATATATATATATATATATATATATATATATATATATATATATATATATATATATATATATATATATATATATATATATATATATATATGTATAGGGCCGTCCTTGGGGGAAGAGGACAATCGGGCCAAGCTGTCCCGGGCGCCGCACCTTATGGGGCGCCACAGGAAGTTTTTTTTTAAGTAGTCTTCATAACTTCATAAAATATTTTTACCATTTAAACCATGGGCGCCCAACATTTTTAGTCATTGACTATAATGGATATTTGTGTACGTACGCAAAGATCTAAGGTCCCGAAAAAATGTTTATTTTTTACTCTTTAGTGTTATTTTTTTTTAATATCTTTATATTTATTATACGTTGATTTACTTTTTTATTCCATTAAAAAAATTTTTTTTTTTTAAATTATATTCAATGTTTTTTTTAACGATTTCTTTTATTTACACAAAACTAAAGTTTGTTTGAGGAGTTTTTAAACGATTTCTTTTATTTACGCTAAAGTAAAGTGTGTGTTTTTTTATTTGTTTGTTTTAATTACTTTTTTAAATAATTTCGATTATTAACCCCGAACTCATGTTTGTTTTACGTGGATAATAAAATAAATAACCGAAAAGAAAGTCAGTTGATAAAAATGTTGTAATAAAAAGGGTTGCAAGCTTTAATCAGAAGTGACCTTAATGATGAATTAAAAAACCTCCATTATGAAAAGTTTATGTTTATGTTTCCAGAATCCAAAACAAAGTTTTACAGTGTTAATTTGAATATTTTTTTTATTGAAAATGTTAAAAGCAATGTCAGGTTCTCAGAGAAAAACTTTGCCAAGAACTCTGAATGAAGCTGTTTTAAGTAAAGTGCCGAAACTAACACATTCTTTTCATTCTCCAAGTTCTTCACAACCTTGTGAATCAAACTTTTTTTGTGATAAAAACTCCTTAAAAACATCGTGTGAGACCTCCTCTGTCTCAATCTAACCAAGAGGAAGATAATGCGAGTAACCCTCTATTGCATAGTTCAACTTCTTCCGCTAGTTTTGCCACATGTTCATTGACTTCATTCTTGGACATTTGTAGCCAAATATCTCTGGAAGCATCAAAGAAAAACAAAGAATCTGAATGTAATTTAAGGCCAATAATAGTTGAAACAGATGATGTTTTTACAATTACAAAAGATTTTTTGCACAGAAGTGATACTTGTAGATTCTTACCTAATGACCCGTCCACTTCTCCGGAACGAATGGCTGTGAGAGAGCGAGACTGCATCATCAAAATAAACCCAATACCTTTCCTTAAGAACAATATAGAATACCCTAAAACCAAAAAACGCCATTTCTAAAATGAATTTCGATACAAGGTAGCTAGAAATAACGAACAAGTAAAAGAAGATGGCTTATATACTCTCCAGAAACTGATTCAGCTTATTGTCTTCCTTGCCATGTTTTATCCAACTCCAAAATCATATTTTGGGAAAAAAGAAGGCTTCAACAACTGAAAAAAGTTCACAGTGCAAGTCTAAAAGAAACATCTCCATATCATTTCAGTTGTTATGATAAATGGATTGAAATAACAATTAGGATAGAAAACGAACAAGCTGTCGATCGTGGTCTTATCCAACAAATTAACACATAGCAGTGGTAAAGGATTCTTAAGAAAATAGTGGCTATGATTTTGTACTTGACGGGCATAATATTGCATTCTGTGGAAGCTCATTAAAGCTGTACACCAAAAATAATTGGAACTTCCTTTGTCTTATCCAATTACTTGGTCAATTTCGATCCAATTTTGATGGAGCATTTGCGGCAAATTGAGGGTGGAGAAAAACGTTCACAAATGCTAAGAGTCAATATGGAAAACCAAGTCATTAACCTCTTAGCAATTCATAATAACTAAAAAATATTTTTTAGTTATTATAGATTGCGCTCCAGATCTTAATCAAAAAGGCCAAACTTCTCTAACCATCCGCTATGTTCATGAAGAAAAGGAAGCAATTCCCTAGAAAGTGATTGTCCAAGAAAGTTTTATTGGATATGTAGTGTGTGAAGAGTCGATTAGTAAAGCTCATTCTAACCTTCTAATTGAAGAATTAAAGTCTTTTAGGCTAGACCTAAACAACTGAAGTGGTTAAGGCTATGACAATGGGTCTAATTTGGTTGCAATTTGAAAAGGTGTTCAAACTCTATTTTCAGCAGCATACCCACAAGCCTTATTTACATCCTGTGGTTGTCACAGCTTGAACGTATATCAGTCGCGGCTAAATCATTTGGTGAAGCCTATGTTAATGTTTGAAGTTTTTCAAAGAATCTATGCAACTTTTCTGCATCAATGAAGTGTTTACAACTTCCCTAGCACAAAAAAGTCTTTCAAAAATGATATTTTCTTGCCCCTAATTGGCACAATTAAATCATTTTTAGAGGAGAGAATGAACAAGCTTTTCAAATACGAGTCAAAGTTGGGATTCCTATTTGACCTAAAAAAACTACCAACAAAGGACAAACTTAAAGAGGATTATAAAATGTTACAAGAACATCTGACTGTGAAAAACATTTCAGGTATAAATGGGGAAAAACTGTACAAAGAAAACTAAACACGTCAGTTTAATAACTACTGTTTTTGACAAATTGCGGCCAAGAAAACACTATTACCATTAGAACCACTCAATATAATCAAAAACACCGACAGAAAAGACCTTTTTACTAATCTGTGGATAGTACTACGCATATTGCTGACAATTTCAATGACAGTGGCTAGCAGAGAACGCAGTTTCAGCAAGTTTAAGTTAATTAAAACCTATCTACGTACATCGATGACGCAAAATATATATGTATATATATCATACATGAACAGTTGCGTATAAAACTAAATTTTTTCTTCGTAATATTTCGACCTGTTTTAGCACAGATCATCATCTTGATGAGTAACTTTTTTTTAGGTGTTTTTGTACTGATCAACATATCGTCCCCTCAATCTTTTTTTGTTCTATTTACAAATGTTATAAATAAAATGTAAAAATCTAATATGTAAAATAACTACAAAAAAAATTATATATAAATAAATACAATGTTCTATGTAATATATATATATATATATATATATATATATATATATATATATATATATATATATATATATATATATATAATATATATATATATATATATATATATTTATATATTTATTTTATATATATTTTATTTATTTTATATATTAGATCGAACATTTTATTTATTACATTTGTTGATAGAACAAGATAATACTGAGGGGAAGATATGTTGACAACACTGGTCAACGTATGTTGCATTCTTATTTAAATTTTTTATTTTTTGCGTTGTTATTTATTGCGTTATTATTTTTATATATTGCTCAATTAATTGACAAATCAAAATAGTAATAAAATTATAAAAATGTAATGTGTTTGTAAATGCAATTTAGATGCATTTAAATAAAAATAATTCCTAATTATCTGCTTTTCTAATTACCCATGTCATTTTTTTGTTTTACATAAACTTAATGTGTTTATAAGCAGTAACAAGATTTTTGTTAAAATATTACAGTATTATTGCAATAATATTGCAATTGTATAATTCGAGTAAAAACCTCATCTCAATTAGACGATGATTAACTGTATGATAAATCAAAAGCCACTGTTAGACAATTTAAAATTGCTGTAAACTGCAAGTTCATACCCATTGGGCACGGTACGTTTTTAAAACGTTTTTTAGACGTTTTTATAAGGTTTAAACCTAATAAAAACGTTTAAAAACGTATTGTGCCCACTGGGTATGGATTCATTTTTAACCAATTTTAACAACTCAGAGTGATTTTAATTGATGTATGATTGATCTTTTAATTGACCTTTTAAATCCACTGTTAGACGAAATAAGATGTATAATTGATCTTTTAAAGCCACTGTTAGACGAAATAAGACCAAAGAAATTAGTTTAATCAGAACTTGTAGAATAATATTAAAACTTGTATTAGTAACACTAATATTAATAACATTTAACATTTAGCACAGCAAGTAAACTAATGTTAGTAAAATTAAAAAATTTAACATTGATCTTCATTCATTCATTTAACGATCGATTAAAAATTAGTTAATCAATCATCCCAGCAAACATATATAACAGAATTTCAGTGGAGGTTTTTTTACCCTTAAAAATCCTGCACTTAATAAGACAAGTTAAAAAAAATTTGAAATAAATATTTTTTTATTAACTAATGCTAACTTGTTTTGGTTAAAAAATATTTAAAATATTAAAATTGAAAATTTTTTTCAGAAAAGTAAATAAAATCTTATTTCCGCATCGCGACGCATAGTGTAACGCTCCACAAAGTAGCCTATAAACAAAACCTAAATGAACCACCCTAAAATGCCTATATTGTTCCATTGCAAATCCACTAAAAGAATGTTTCCTGAGATCGTATTAATTTCAAATCAACGTGTAGCTTTTTTTAACTCAGTGAAGGGCGCTGGGATCACTGGCGTTGTTAAACATGCGCCGAGCAAACCTATCTGGCCGCACAAGATACCAGTGACAAATGTAACATAGTCATTTGTAAGTGGAAAAATTTATTTAAATTTTATTAATGGTGCATATATGCGCATTTAAAGGAATGTTTTTTTAATAGAAAGTACAAGAGAAGATTTTTAAATTACACAGTTGAGTCTACGAGTTCTGAATAGTGTTTAATCTCGATAATACTTTCTCGAGAAATTCTCGAGAAAAAGTTATTATTTTTATTTCTCAATTCTCGAGAAATTGAATAAAAATTCTCAAGAAAAAAATTAAAATTATTATTTGCTTTAATGATTAATCTAAAACAGCCAACCCTGGTTGAATTGGTTTCTTAATTGGCTGCTGACGACGGTATATCGTTCAATAAAATTACTAAAAGTGAATTTATACGGCAAAGTATGACTGTCAGGGGCTTCAGATTACCTCAAAATCCTTCTGAGGTGAGATAATTGATGGTGGAATTTTACCATAGCAAGAAAGAAGAGATAGTACGGATTATAAAGAAACTAAAGGACGAAGAAAGAAAGTTCAGCGTATCTATTAACGAATAGACAAGCGTTTAAAATCGTAGATTCATGGGCGTTCATTTTTACAAAAATAATGAATATAATTCCATTAACCTTGGTTTTATTTTTATCCAAGGAAGTTGTATGTCAGAAATAGCTTTGAAAAAACTGTCGCAAAACAGTTTAGTTTTGTCGCAATTAGAGGAGTTTAGTCTATCTTTAAAAGAAGATATTGTGGCTGTTATGGGCGATGGTGTGATGGTTATGAAGAAATTTGGTAGATTAACGCCTGTCTTGCAGCAATTATGCTACAATCATGCCATACATCTAGCAGTTTTAAAAACATTTTACGCTGAACCGAAAAATGAAATAAATAAATCCGTAGACGAGCGTGAGACAGTTGATAGCGACGATAATGCTAGCATTGGAAGTACAGAAGAAGATGAATTTAACTTGGAAATTGACGTTTTACGTAGCAAAAACTTTCTACTTAAATCTCCAATTAAAGATGCAATTGTAGAAATACGAAAAATTGTAAAACTCTTTAAAAATTCTCCGGTGAAAAATTGAGTTTTACAAAAATATGTAAAAGACGAAGTACAAAAAGAATTGGCTTTGCTACTAGACTGTAAAACACACTGGAATACTATTGATACAGATGGCCGAAATTTTATTAGCCGTATTAGAACCAACACGAATAACTGTTGAAGCTTTGTGTCGAGCAGATGCAACATTATCAATGGCCAAATAGAGCCTTAATATTTTTATTTTATAAATTAGAGTAAGAATGTAGAAAGAACCAAATAAGTAGAGAATTCTTGAAAAATATCAGAGAAGAAATAAGTAAAAGGAGAAATAATAATGTTGTATCTTTATACAATTTTTTACATAACCCAAAAAATGATGAAAAATATGCTTCTTCTTTTTTAAAATCTTTGTCAAAAAATGATATTTATAAAACTGCTAGAGAAATATTTGATAGATTGTATGGGCCATCCGATTACGAAGAAGATCTAACTGAATAAACGTCTGCTAGCAGCAATGTCAACACTGAGCTATTACTTGAAGAATAACTAAATTTAGCTTTAACAAATACAACAACAAAAATTATGCCACGCCAACGTTGCGATAATGATAACCAGAATCGTTATCAGACACTTAAAAAAGAATGTAGCATATTCCAAATAACTGGAATAAGGTCACAAAATTTGTAAAATCTAAAAGATGCATTATCTACAATAAAACCATCTCCAACGCAAAATGAACGTAATTTCTCGACTGCTAATGATTTTGTTACAAAAAAAGAAATAGATTATCAAACACGCCATTGAATGGGTTATGTTTTTTAAAATATTACTTCAAAAACAATAAATAAAAATTATTACTTAAGCGTTTATAATTTGTCTAACTGCTGTTTTCGTTTCACACTTTTGTATTAGTATTGTTTTCTTTTATAAATTAACTAATAAATAACAATTAAAAATTTGTTACACTTGTATATTTTAGAGTAGATCTTTTTTTCCTCATATTTTTATATCATTTTTTTTTTAATAATTATTGACTTTTTTATTTGTTACTCTGCTGTTTTTTTAATCCAATGTTTGTTCATATAGATTTTATAAACATAAATTTTATTAAAACTTAAGAAAAATTACGATTTTGACATTTCTCAAAATTTCTCGAGAATACTCGAGAAGCTCATTCTCAATTTCTCATTTCTCGAGAATTAAATAACATCTTAAACACAGAGAAATCTTAAACACAAGTCCTACAGAACATTACAGAAAGTAGTTCTCAGTCCGACGGTAGCAATACAGATAATAATACTAAAAATGGTAGTTTTACCCAAGAAACAAAAGAAATTGTAGTATCTGAGCTTGAAGAGAAATCAAATGCTTCCATATTTCAGTTTTTCAGTTGTAATATATTTGAATAATCATTATTGGATTTACTTATTATCAAAACGTTTATGTTTTAAACCTTGTTGTATTTTAAACCTTGTTGTATTTTAAACCTTGTTGTATTTAATGATTAGCAGTTCATTTACTTAAATTGCATTTAATCGATTTTCAAAGATTTTGGTGGTATGTAAAATTTAGCCTACATTGTGCAGTGTCCTTGTAAATGTACGTTGCCAAGCTAATAAAACTATCAACCAACTTGGCCTTTAAATAAAAAATTTTAAAAATCAGACATACTCTAGTTTAGTGAATTATAGTTCAATAATTTTCTGCCACATGTAACCTGCTATTCAAGTTTAGAGACTTTTGATAAAATTAAATATAAAGAAAAATATTTTTATATTTATTTTTTGAATAGCGGCCCTATAGAAAAGAGCCATTTTAGCATACTCACGCGCTATAAAGAATCACGCTAATTTTTGGCAAATAAAATTTTATATTGGCATGTACATTTTTTTTGGTCTATTGGCGTAAATTTTGAAAAATTACAAAAATACAATGCGTTTGTTATCTTGCGCGCACAAATGTCACGGTCTGCAATCTGATCCAGGGTACATTCCATGTTTATATATATTTATCTATGCAAACCGACAATTTAATTCATTCCAATTCACCAAGAAATATTTTTTTAAAAGCCAATAAAAATTTTAAACATCACCAATAAAATGACATCAATTAAGAATGACGTCAATTAACAACATCAAATAAGAGTAATTCCACGTCAAAACAACCAATTTATTTTTTAAATGCAACCCTATGTCCTTAGATTTTTTTTATATTTTTACCATAGTTATTACATTATAAAATAAGATAAATCCCAAAATTTCAAGGTCTAACTCCCAACGGTTCGTGAGTAATGGTTGTTTTAATTTTGGCTACTATTATTGTTTTGGTCATTTTCGGCATTTTTAAATTTACATTTCTCCTTATAAAACCAAGTCTATAAACATTTGAGTTCTAAAAATAAGTGACTAAAAATAAGTTAATTTCTAGGTGAGGAATTTGAATATATAAATAAAAACTCATTTTATAATTAAAAAGTACCTAAATATCAATTATAAATGTTAAAATAGTGGACACCTGCCCCAGTAAAATTTTTAGGTGTGCAGTAAATTTTTTAAGCCTAAAATTTCAAATTAGATCATTGTATGCTTGAAGAACATTGTGTGAAAAAATCATTTCTGCCAAATACATAGTTTAAAAATTAAATGAAAAATATTACAAAAAAAGCAAATATATCATATTTCGCTTATCGTAGTATTCAAAATAAATATAAATGATGCATACTTGAATTGATATACAATTTTTTATAATATATCCATTAAAAATTATTGATTTACAAATATATACTTATTAATTTTGTTAAAATCTTTTTTTGAAAGTTCATATTTGTCTGATATTATTGTTGGTGCACTTATTAATGTTATTACATTGGTGATTGGTATCCAACAATAATTATTCCTTTTCGGCCAGAAAAAATGTTCAGATGGACCGTGTGGATGCATAAACTTTATTTTTATATCATTATATTCTTCATCTTTTTCTTCAACTACTGCAATTCACCAAAACGAGTCATATGTACATGCGTAATATTTGTATTTCTGCATTAGCTCAAAATTTATTAAACTTAAATTTTGGTAACTTGATTTTTTAGTTATATTAATAGATTTTAGATTTATATTGTTACTAGTTTTTTTAAATAATATAGATGCTTTCGAAACTGGTATGCAATGGTGAAATCCTCGAGTTCCTGGTATTGTTTTTCCCTTCTCAAATCGTTTGTTTTATGTAGCTCTAACATTAACCATAGTTCCTTTATCAATTTTAAAGAACTTTATTGTGAGCGTTTTTTGAGTGCAAAATTTAAACGTTGCATCGATTGTTAGTATTTGATTTTTTTTTGGACGTTTTTTTGCTGTTGTTCGTTTTACTTTATCACCTATTGCATCACAAGAAGATTTGCCATGACTGGCAAAAAATATCCATTCAGCTTTCAATAAAAAATCTTCTGAGTGATGGCATAGATTTTGAAAATTTTTATATTGTCCTCCACATCCATCAGAAAAGTAATACAATTTGAGAACTAAAGAAGGGTTTCTTTGATATAATTACATAAAAAATATTTTAAATCAAATTGCCTTTTATTTTTTTTTATGCACTTTATAAAAATTACAACAATTGCCTTTTTTTTTTTCAAATCTTTTTCCAAAGTAGTGAAAATGGTGATTACAAATGCTGAATAGTTCTTCACAAGCACGCAACTCAGATCTCCATAAAATGTTTTGACGAGTATCAGTGTCTAGGTCATGTAGTAAAAAAATCTCTTTATTTATAGAATATGAGGTTTTATGGCATTCTGACATCAAAACTTTACCAATATCACATGAAATCATTTTGATAATGAATTAAAAAATGTTATACTTGCAAATTTAAAAATGCACAAGTATTAATTATATTATTTATGTAGAACTAATTGCAACATTTAAATTAGATGAATATGTCTGAATTCAGCAATTAAACTTATTTTTTCAGCAATTAAACTGATAATTGGAAAAGAAAAGGAACCAAAGAACAAAGAGGAAACAAAAAATACATTAAAAAAACTTTCATAACTTTCATAAATTTCCCCCACGTTTTAGATTTCTACTTTTTAGGGTATTTTTGTTCCCAGGCTCTTCGCAGCACAATTTTTTGCAAACATCCTTAAATGTCATAAGTATGAACATTCAAAGGTTTAGAGTATAGAATTTAGCTGGAAGTTATTTAACTCATGCAATTATATATACATTTTCACTGCAATTATATATACATTTTTAGTACAAAAGTAAAATATTTACAAAACTATGTATTTGGCATAAATGATTTTTTCACACAATGTTCTTCAAACATACAATGACCTAATTTGAAATTTTAGGCTTAAAAAATTTACCGCACATCTAAAAATTTTACAGTGGCAGGTGTCCATTATTTTAACATTTATAATTGATATTTAGGTACTTTTTAACTATAAAATGAGTTTTTTATTTATATATTTAAATTCCTCACCTTGAGATTAACTAAGTCATTTGTTTTTAGAATTCACACGTTTAAAGGCATGGTTTTATAAAGAGAAATGTAAATTTAAAAATGGCGGAAAATGACCAAAACAATAATAGTAGCCAAAATTAAAACAACCATTACTCACGTAATGTTGTTTTAAATTTTGGGAGATAGACCTTGAAATTTTGGGATTTTTCTTATTTTATAATGTACTAACTATGGTAAAAATATAAAAAAATCCAAAAACATAGGGTTGCAGTTGCAAAAAATATGTCAGTTTTTAAAAAATTATTTATATTTACCTAAAGTCGGAAAGGAATAAAAGTTGCTAAACTTTATGATGTCCAAAAAGTCCTAAAATTAGCACTATTCCTAATTATTTCAATGGTTCTACAAAAGGGTTTAGTCAACTTACTAGCTTAGGCTGTACAAACTGGTTTAATTCTAAACCACTCCATTTACGTCAAAAGTGTATGCGGCCAGTCTATTCAGACTAGTCTGTGAGTCTGTCATATTAAGTAATGCACTGCAAAAAACGTTGCTCTGACTATTTAGCTCTGGCTGTCACCAGAATTAGCGCACATTTCCATTAATTTATATTTAAACCCTTTTGTAGGAACATTCTACATTATTGTATAGTCTTATTTTCATTTCATTAGTGATTGGAGCTCGGGTTGGTGGGTAAAGTTTTAAAAGTTATATTAAGTTTTAAAAGTTATATGTATAGTTTTAGTTGACACGTGTAAAATAGTTATTGATTGTTCCTCACATATTTTTATATTGGATATCATTAGCCAAATGAAACTTGTTTTATCTCAAAATTTCGATGCAATCAAATCTTATCAATTGGAAACCATGTTAAAAAAAAGAGTGATTTTATTTTGAGACAAAGTTTAGTTGAAAATATTAAATCTAAAAATTTTTAACATATTTATTTATTGATGTCTACTGATGGTGGAGAACCATACACAAAAAAAGTGTTTTTGAAAAAAAAAAACATTTTTTTTAACGAAAATTACTCAAAAAATCTTTTAATTTGTATATTTTCTGTTATCAATAAACATGAAACACATTTTTTAATGGCAGTGGTGTAAAATTAAATGTTCTGCTGATCAAATAATGCCACATAATATGCCCAAGCCACCTACTATTAAATTATTAACACATTGAAAAGACCATAACTTTTTAATCTCAAAACTTTATTTTATACTCAGCAGTTCAATATTTTCTCTATATTTGAATCCTGACTGCACGATGATGATCTATTCTCTAGTAACCGACGTGCGCTTGTCAAGCACTAAAATATGTTCAGATAAAGTATTGGTTATTAGTCAGCTGTTTAATTTTTATCAAAAACCTTTGTCTGAGTTGCTTCCTTTATATATAAATGCTATCATTGTTTATCTATTAGGTCATGTTAGCAATATTATTAAAATGCGTGAGAGTGTGACAAATTACTTAATGTTTTGATTTAAAGCTCTGCTAAGTAATTATAAAAAAAATGATGAAGAGAACACATGATCATAAGGGAATAGAGGATATCAAATCTTGACATTTTTTTGATCCTGGGAAGTGAAAAATTTAAAAATAATTTCCCGAATTCCCGGGAATAAATCCATTCTTAAACAAATATATAAACACAAGACTAACTTTTAATAGGAAAACGACATTTATTTTTAAAAAGTTATTTTATTTCAAAATTGTATATGCGAAATTTGTATATGTGTGCACTAAGGTGGAGTAATTTTAAATATTTTTGATACCTCTTTGAATTCTAAATTCTTGACGGGTCTTAATTAGGAGTGTTCAAAAAAATAAAATTTCGAAAACGCTAATACACAACAAGCTAAATTTGGGGCAAATATAAAAAAAATACGATTACAAAAAAAAAAATCAAAAATATTGAGATTTACCTTGTGCTCAAGCGTCAAAAACCCCCTAAAAATGCACCAAATAGTACCCTCGTAGCAAGGCTTTGAGCACAAGATAAATCTTAATATTTTTAATTTTTTTTTTTATGTGCTCATAATAATCTATACTTTTTTTTTAAACTGATGATGTGTATTGTAAGAATGTCGTATCCGCCTAAAATATCATATGTCCCATAGAAAAATTGAAAACGCAGACACGCTTTAAAGTTATATTATTTAGAAGTGCACCTAGGCCGTCCGGAATAATTTTGTAAACAATGTAAAATTTTTTCCAAATTTTTGTAACGTTTATAAAGGGTAAAAGAGAACCGAATTTATACATATGATATTCTATGTGAAAAATTGATGTTATATCCTAAATTTTACAATGTTTTATGTTGAATACGACTATTATACAAGGGGAAATATGATATTTTAATTAAAAAAATTGATTTTATATCTTATATTTTACAAGGTTTTACGTCGGATTCGACTGTTATACAAGAGGGATATGATATTCTAAGAACTTATTGATGTTATATCCTATATTTCAGATCCGACTGTTATACATGGGGAATATGATATTCTAAGTAACAAATTAAGGTAGTATTCTATATTTTACGTCAGATACGACTGTTATACATGGGATATATGATGTTCTAAATAAAAAATTGATGTTGTATCCTATATTTACATCGGCTATTATTATTATACAAGGGGAATATGATATTCTAGGTGACATATTAATGTTATATCCTATATTTTAGGTTGTTATACAATGGGGAATATGATATTCTAAGTAGCAAATTGATTTTATATCCTATATTTTACTAAACTTTACGCCAGATACGATTGTTGTACAATGGGGATATGATATTCTAAGTAACAAATTGATGTTATATCCTATATTTCACAAGGTTTTACGACAGATACGACTGTTATACAAGGGGGATTTGATATTCTAATTAACAAATTGATTTTAAATCCTTTATTTCGCAAGGTTTTACGTCTGATACGACTTTTATACAAGGGGTATATGATATTCTAAGTAACAAATTGATTTTATATCCTACATTTTACAAGGTTTTACGTCGGATTCGACTGTTATACAAGGGGGATATGATAGTTGTACAATGGGGATACAAGTAACTACTATAATACTGTTTTAGGAATAAATTTGCGTTGATCACACATATGAAATTTTCCTTAAGCACCTTTTCTCAAACTTCGTTTATTATATTCCCATTTCAATTTTTTATTATATCTTAAGACAAAAGACTCCACATGAAATGCTGTCAGTTTGTAATGCCTGTGGCGATGTTAATAGTTTGAATTTCTCCAAAAAACTATATCTTTGAAACAAGTAACTACTATGATATTGAGAAGAAATAAATTAATTTATGAAACTGAAATGCAAATCAAAATGTATTAATAATAGTAGACAATTTTTGAACATCATTCTTCCATTTTATTTCTTCTTTCTTTACAGAGGCTTTGAGTTCACCAAGAGGGTTAATGTAATGAATTGTTTTCTCACTTGGTTTGATAACCTGCAACAAAGTATTAGATACAAATCTGAGTCAATGACTGCAACAGCGAAATACGCAATACATACATATGCTGACGCAATAAAATAATTTCATCATTGAAAATGTCTATTAATGACTACAACAATGACTATAAAAAAAATCCCCATTAAAATTCACACTTTAATAACATAGATTTGTACACACCGTAAGAGTCCAATGAGCATTTGCAAAAACACAGCATATTAAAAAATCAAGTTTAAATAGCTCGTTCTAAAAAAATTCGTTTTTTATTATTTTAATATTTATAATTCAAATCCGTTAATTACTATATAATAGAGTTTTTCTGGGAAAAAAACCTTATCCATCACCCAGAACCAAAACCATTACAATTGGGCAGGTGCGTGGTAAAAAAGTTGGGTGCATAGAAACAAGATGAGTGGAGTCTTTTTTGGCAAGCACTACTATTGCTTCTTGGAAAGCGCACTACTGCACTGTACATATATACAGCAGCGTAGGAAGCTCAAGAAAGTTGGGAGAGGAGCTGAAACGAAAAATAAGGGGAAGGGGCTTAGGCAACTGGAATAAGAATTTGAATGGAATAAAATATATATTTTGAGAAATTTAGGGGGTTATTGCCCACTCCGCCCTTCTGTTTCAATGTCAGTATGTATATATATATATATATATATATATATATATATATATATATATATATATATATATATATATATATATACACACACATGTATATATATTTTTACATATATATATATGTGTATATATATATACATATATATATATATATGTGTATATATATATATATATATATATATATATATATATATATATATATATATATATATATATATATATATATATTGAATACCATGTGTTGTCTTCATATTAAGTTAGTTTAAAATCGCAAATCTTGACATTTCAAAATATAGTATAAAAAATCAATTTGTTACTTAGAATATCGTATTCCCCCTTGTATAACAGTCATATCCAACGTAAAATATAGGATATATCATTAATATGTCACCTAGAATATCATATCCCCTTGTATAACAGTCATAGCCGACGTAAATATAGGATACAAAATCAATTTTTTATTTAGAACATCATATATCCCATGTATAACAGTCGTATCTGACGTAAAATATAGAATACTACCTTAATTTGTTACTTAGAATATCATATTCCCCATGTATAACAGTCGTATCTGACACAAAATATAGTATATAACATCAATCTGTTACTTAGAACGTCATATCTCCCTTGTATAAGAGTCGAATCCGACGTAAAACCTTGTAAAATATAGGATATAAAATCAATTTTTTACTTAAAATATCATATTTCCTCTTGTATAACAGTCATATCCATCATAAAACATTGTAAAATTTAGGATATAACATCAATTTTTCACACAGAATATCATATGTATAAATTCGATTCTCTTTTACCTTTCATAAACGTTACAAAAATTTTGTAAACAGTTTTACATTGTTTACCGGACGGCCTAGGTACACTTCTAAATACTATAACTTTAAAGCGCGTCTGCGTTTTCAATTTTTCTATGGAGGATATGATATTCTAGGCGGATACGATATTTTATTACAGTTTGATACTACGTGATATGCAGTATGAATTATTTCGCATTCTTTTGTAAAATGCTCATACTTTCGTTTTTTTGCATAAAATCGTTTTCAATTTAAAGCTATTAAAAAAAATCACGAATACTATTCGTGATTTTTATATGCGCATTTAACAAAAGAATGCGCAATAATTCATAGTTATTTTATTAGTTTATACTCACATTGTTTGGTTTATTAACTATTAATGTTTCTTTTGTTATTTGATTTGTGAACTTTGTTTGCATTTTTCTTTTGTTCTCACTTAATCAACAATTTTATTAACTGTCTAAAAGTTGTAAAAAGAAAAAACTGACAATTGTAAATTAACATTAATGTATATTGCAAAATTCTGCAGTAAATATTTTAGTTTAATCTCATATTTTGAAATTAGTGAATTTCATTTCTTTTAAAATAGTTTTAAATATTATAATTGACAACTTAATAGAAAACAAAGGAGAGTCACAAAAAATGAAAGTTTCGAGTGCAAATAAAAGTAAGAAACTATTAAAAAGTGGCAATGAAAAGCGAATTATAAAAACGAAAAAAAACAAACATTTTGTTATTGAGAAAGTGAAACCAGCAATACCAAGCAACGAATTTGTTTTGAGCTTTTTTTAATTTTAAATACCTAGTTTAGGATATAAGATTATAGTTTATAATGTGAAATCTTATGACTATAAGATTTTACGTTGTACAAGAGCAAACTCAACCTGAATATTTTTGTTATTAACTTTAGTTGATCAACTGACGACTGGATTAGATATTTTACAACACATAGCTTTTAATGAGTCGACGCTTTCTAAAACATTAAAAAAGTCAATGATAATGCGATATAACTAAAGATGACATCGCAAAATTCAAAAAGGTTATGGCATCCTTAAATAAATCAGTCAATATAGTTGAACGTTTCAAAAAAAATAAGAACTTTAATTCTGGTAAACCTGCTCCTCTTATGATTGAAGTTGATTCGTGATCTATCAGAAACGACGTTATAGCATCAGTAAAACATTTAGCATCGGGCAATTTTAAAGATATATTTATACGCCCTGACCGCACAGTAGCAGAACAAAGTGAGTTTAATAAATTAAACTCAGAAAGAAAAGCAGCTAATTCTGACCTTGAAGAGCTTGGAAAACTTGACAAGTCCTTCAGATTTGTCATCCACAGCGATAAATTCCAATGCATTGATGTCTCACAGGAAGTTGTAATCAATGAACGCAAAAAGCATCCTTTCATCATATGGAGAGATGCACAAGCAGCCAGAATTGCAAAATCACAATGAATCAAAATGTTTACCTGCGAATATTTATTTAAATGCATTAAATACAAAAATAAAATCTGCAAAATCTAACCCAAAAAAAATTTTTAAAATGCCTTTATACTAACGCAACTTCCCTTAATCCGAATAAAATGAACGAATTATCTGCACTTTGTGACATAAACATGTATGATTTAATCTTTATTTCTGAGGCATGGTTTACTGAAATATCTGCTTCTCAATTGAACAACTACTACTAGTAAAGAAAAAAAATAGTCACGGTGGAGGTGTTGCTATCTACATCAAGCGTGATCTAGTCTTGAATGAGGTATCTGATCGTCATCTAAGAGAGATCTTAAACAACAGCAACTCAGAGCAAATATGGTGTGAAATTTAAATCGGTAACGAAATTGTTCTTATTGGTGGTGTCTATAGACCACCTTTATCGCATATAAATGATATAAATAAAACAATTATATTGGCTAACCAAACTGTTGATAGAAAAGCGTGTTGTTGTATGTTACTAGCAGGTGATTTCAACTTTCCGGATTTCAAATGGCACGATGATGACAGGATCGAATTACTAAGTGGTCCAAATAGTGTGGCAAGTGTTGTTCTTTATACTTTGGCTAACCATAACCTAGAACAATTAGTTGATTTCTCAACATTCGATGCATCTAATGGTAAAGCAAAAAACATTTTGGATTTAATTATTACAGACTTAACAAGAGTAAGCAACTTATCTAGCTCTCTTCCGTTAGGTAATTCGTCGCAAGGTCATGCATATTGAGTTAGGATTATGTCGCCCTTTCTAAAAATGAGACTACTTTCTCAAACAAAAAATATGACTTTAATAAAGGTGACTATATAAATTTTGGTAAAAAGATTATGGAAACTAACTGGAAGCAATTATTTGAAAATAAAAACACTAATGAGTGCTATGAACTTTTCTGCAATAAATAAAATAAGTAAGCAATTTAATCCGTTAAAAAAAGTCCATACCACTTGAAATGCGCCATGGATGAATAAGAAGGTACTGACTATGATAAAGCAAAAAAAACAACAGGGCAATTACTTATCTGCGACTAACTGGCGATCAGCGACACTGATTCGTGAATATAGGAAACTAAAAAGTCAAGTGCAGAAGCATGTAAACGTCGTGTTCGAGTATTTGAAGCACAACTAGCATCAGATAAAAGTAATCCTAAAAGAGTGTACGCTTATGCTAAGGCGCAACAGAATGTTCATGTATCTATTAGTGCTCTATCTGATGCAAAAGGTGAAACGTTAACAGAGGGAATACATATCGCAAACAGACTTAACGAGCACTTTAAATCAGTTTTTGTTGATGATAGTAAAAGTAGTCAGTTACCTATTTTTGAGAGAAGGCATTATCAAGAAGACTTAGGCGATATAATTATCAATTTTGAAGCGACGCTAGATTATTTGAGAGGTTTGAACCCGAAAAAATCTATTGGTGCTTATAACATTAGTCCAAAAGGTACTTAAAGAATGCACAGCTCAAATGATTTAACCTCTTACTTTACTTTACAATAAAGCACTGTCGGAAGGCTCAACATCTACAGCTTGGAAACAGTCTCACGTCACACCGTTGTTTAAAAAAGGAAGTCGTCTTGATGCCGCTAATTACAGACCAGTGTCTATCACATCAGCTCCATGTAAAGTAATGGAAAAGATTATCAGGGAACAGATAACTAAATTCTTGAAAAAACGAGCTGCATCTCACATAATCAACATGGATTTATGTCCTAAAAAGGATGCACGTCTAACTTATTGGAGAGTGTCGACTACATCACGAAAGCGTTAAGTAAAAGAAATTTTGTCGATATTGCATTTTTGGACTTTACGAAAGCGTTTGAAAAAGTTTCTCACCGTAGACTACTTCATAAATTGAAAGCATATGGGATTTATGGCAATGTTCTAAAATGGGTTGAGCCATTTTTGATTAGTAGAAAACAGCAAACTGTTTAAAGTGAACACTCTAGCGACTGGACCGATATTCTAAGCGGAGTTCCTCAAAGGTCTGTACTTGGTCCAACATTATTTATCATTTATATAAACGACTTAACGGATAAGTTAAAATCAGTTCATAAAATCTATGCTGACGACACTAAACAGTTACAAGAAATAAGACCTGAGTTTCACGATGCTGATCACCTGATCCTCCAAAATGATTTAAACATTGTTACAGAATGGTCAAAGGAATGGCTAATGGAGTTAAATGTTCCAAAATATAAAATTATGCACCTTGGTTATGGAAATAGTAATCATGAATATGTAATGAATGATGAAAATACATCACTTACTTTTAAGGCAACAGATATTGAGAGAGACCTGGGTATCTTCATATCTAATGATCTAAAATGGAATCAACACATACAGGTTGCAACACGTAAAGCGAATATGATACTTTGTCTATTAAAAAAAGCATTTAGATCAAGAGATATGAAGCTTTGGAGTAAACTATACACATAGTATGTTAGGCCGCACCTGGAATTCGCTATTCCGGTATGGTCTCCTTACTTAAAAGGTGACATCAAAGAAATCGAAAAAATTCAGCATAAAGCAACAAAAGTACCTCATGACCTCAGTACCTTATGACGATGATGGCAACGTCCTAATGCGTGACTTCACATATAATAATGCTCGTCACAATTTTTTTACAAATCGTATTGTGAATGATTGGAATAACTTGCCGTTAGCATTCAAAAAGGTTCCGTCAGTTAACGCATTTAAGAATAGAATTGACAAGTATTTTTTCTCCACAGCTGCAAAAAGTACATCTTTTACTGAAGATGAGCTGCGCGTTTATTAATTAAATCGTGCTTTAGCGGCTACAAATATTGGCTTTTTAGATATAGTAGGAGAGAATTGCGAGTTGACCCGGACAAAAATAGTATAAAGCTGAAACTTTGCACAGAGGAAGTAGAAAGTCTCTGGATGAGCTTAAAAAAAAGCCCCATTGATTGCGCTACGGGAACATCCCGTTTGGGGGCAATTTGGGGCAAAAAAGAGGCTCATTTTGACAACATCAAAATATCATTAATTATATATTGTTGAATCGAGAATTTTATGCTGATCAATATTTATATAAGAACTTTGGCTTTTACTCCGAAAAAAGGTTGCGTCTTATTATATTGAAACTATTATACGGAAAAGTAAAACTTACAAGTTAAACGTTACGTGTAGTAAAAGTTTTTACATTTGAAAAAAAAATGAATGCTGTTTGTGTATTGTGCAAGCTTGGGTTTGACAAAGAAAGTTATGTCAAAGTATACGGAAAAGGTCTCAAAACATTGATTCGATTAAGCGAAGAACGGTGTATGAATGAACTATGCGGGTTAAAATTTGTTTAAATATGCAATCTTATAAAAAGATTTTTCGCGTAGTTTGTTAAATTAATTAAGTTAAATTAATAGTTCATTAATTTTCCGAATCATTTCAAATTAAGGGCTGCTCATTATTTACGTCAACAAAATAGGGAGGAAGTTGGTCTGAAAATTGTTGACAATTGTGACACTGGGGAGGGGGAGGTCAAGTAAAGTTGACATCAACAATGTTTTTTTGTTGTTTTTTTTTCAATTTTCTTACTCAAAAAGCGTAAAATTAGGTTAAGTTTTAATTCTAAACTCAATTGTATTGTAGCTAAAATTTGAGAAATATTTTTGCATATTTTTAGTTTTCTGAGAGGCCAGTTCCGACAGAACACGCATAATAGTACAACAGTACTAGTCCATCATAGCTGTAGAAGAAAGTTTGTGGATAGTCGTAAAGATCAATCATTATCTGCTCCAAGAAAGAAACTACCATCCTCATTTGAAGAGGTATTTGATTGGAAATCAAAATGTTTTCTTTGTACTAAAAAGGTAGATCACAAACATTTCCTGATTTCTAAAGTTGAGACCATATCATTGATTAAAAAAATGATTGAACGTTCATTGAATCGAGAGGATGATTGGGGAAATGCTGTACATTCTCGTTTGATGTCTTGTTATGATCTTGTAGCGGAAGAAGCTATTTATCATATTTCGTGTATGAACAACTTCAGGCTTAAAACTAAAAGCGACAACCAACGTGGACGCCCATTAGATCTCATTATGTTTGAAATTTTTGAGAAACTCTGTTTCTGGTTAGAAGAAGAAACTGACTGCGAACTTTATACTCTTTCAGATGTGCACATTAAAATAAAAGAACTTAGTAATGGTTATGCTTGTTACTCGACGAAATCTTTAAAACGAAAATTACTTGAACATTATCGTGATCATATTTTTTTGGAGAACTCTCTGGTCAATCTAATTTAGTTTGTTTCAGAGATATGGCTTCTTTTTTTATATCGAAATTTTTAAAAAAGAAAGCTCACACTAAAAATGATACTATTTCTGCCGCTGCAAGTATAATTAAAAGCGAAATCAGAGAAATGAATGTCGATAAATCTGTATATCCGTCACTAGAGGATATGGGTTATATTGAATATGGACTCAAATGAGTTCCAAAGAGTTTACAGCTATTTCTAAGCCATTTAATTTCAGTTAAGCTTTGACAAATTAGTTAACGACAATGCATTGCTCAAGCTTCGCGACCAAGATCTATGATAGCACTAATTCCATTTGGAGTTGGAGTAGATATCGATAAATCTTTTGGAATAAAATGGCTTGTGGATCACCTTTACAAATTTGGATTTTCAATTTCCACCGATGAAGTTAAGTTGTTCAAGCTATCTGCTGCAATTAGTAGAGTAAATGACGCGCAAGAACAAGAGCCGAACTTCCTACATTGGGTCGCTGATAATGTAGATCACAACATTCGAGCATTAACCAGAAAAGGAACGTTTCACAGAATGGGTTTAATATCAATATGTTCGTCTTCTAAATGCAATTATGAAAGCATAACACGTTTGAAACACAAGTCTATTAAAAATTTATCTGATATGTCTTTAAAAACAACGCCTTATCACGGATCAAGCTATCAGGGTTTATTAAATGTAAGTTTTAAACCAATGAAAGATATTGTATCTGAAGTATTCCGTGCGCCCGAAATGAATCTTGATCTTATTTGGCATGTGGCATGGTTTTTTAGTTCAAAAAATAATCCTCGCCCAAACTGGTCAGGTTATATGATGCATACTACATCACAATCAAAAACAGTTTATGAAAAAGCATCCATAAAATTTTTACCTATTAGTGACTTAATTTCTTCAGATGAAACATGCATATATTTTACACTATTGCTCATTATTGATGAAGCCAATAAATATGAAATAGTTACTCCCTGCGTTACGTTTGATCAGCCATTACGGTAGAAAGCGTTTGGTGTTATAAAAGATCAGAACCTCAATATAGTATGTCGACTCGGAGGGTTTCACACAATGATGAGCTTTCTCGGAAGCATTGGAAAACTAATGGCAGGGACTGGCCTGGAAGAAGTTTTAGAACAAGTTTACTCTGAAGATACAGTAAAACATATGCTTAAAGGAAAAGCTGTTGCAAGAGCTTTAAGAGGTCACATGTTGGTTCAGAGTGCATTGATGAGTCATATTATAGATATTTTAGTTGACGAATCAAAACTAGATATATCCGGACTTGAATGCACTTATAAAATCGCAATGCAAAATGGTATGAATGAGGAAGAGATAATCAGACTTTAAAAGATTAGTATTTGATTATGAACATTGTGAGTTGTTTTATGACTGGTTTTCTGTTAGAAATCCATTCAATATTGTCAATAGAAATCTATATTCATTATCTACGGGTCTTGTGTCAATTGTGAAGATCTTGTCAATTGCGACGAGGCTGAGAACATAGGTGTTCGTCTACAAACATTTCTCAACGCCCTTAAGTTTAATGAAGCAAAGTTTAAAAAGAAGAATACATTTTTTACTTTAGATGTTTTGACCAATAGCGTAAAACTAGACAAAAAATCCAGTTCCGTACTCACAAGAGCGTTTTCTATCGAATTCACACAACAAGGCACAATTAATTTTACTTTTGTAAGATTACCTTAAACGAGATGGATATGAAGTATATATTTGCAAAGGGGATGCTGACATGAAAATTGTCTCTAAATTGTTGGAAGTTGCAAAGGAAATTTTACCATGCATTGTTGTTGCTGATGATACTGATATACTAGTAATGCTAATGTATCATTGGAAAGATGAATTAAATGAGATTTTTTTTTATCAAGAAAGAAAGAAAAAAATCTGGAGTATTAAAGACGCTCCATCTCGAGTAATGGATTTTAAAAAACATATGTTATTTGTTCACACATGAACAGGATGTGACTCGACATCTTCAATACTGGGAAAAGGAAAACCTAGTTTTTTAAAATTACTGCAAAAATCCAATATTATACAATCAGTAACTGAAATTATTTCGGATTACAAGGCAATCAAAAAAGAAGTTGGAGAGTCTGCAGTAAGGGCTTTCATTGAACTTTTTGGTGCAATGCAGAATCTTCGTTAAGGAAAATGCGGTTGGTATTTGAAAGTTTAATTATAATTTTGTGGATTTAAGTCACTCATTTAGATTTAGAAAGTGTCATATTTTCATAGTATTTTTCTTAGATATTTAAAATATAAACAAATGGTTTGTGAAGGAATTATTAAGCCAGAAAAGTTACCATCCACAGACCGTACTGCTTATTTTCATGGTCTTAGAGTTCACCTACAAGTTGTTGAATGAAAAATGCTAGATGAATTTTTCAACTTGGATCCTAAAGAATGGGGGTCGAAGTTAGATAATGGTTGTCTTCTTCCAATACCAACAGACAAAGATGTGGCACTACCAAATATATTAAAAGTGATTCGCTGCGATTGTAAAACTTCGTCAAGAAATATGTGCGGAACTAATATGTGTACTTGCAGGAAAAACGTATTAAAATGCATGTCTGCATGCGGTGGCTGTCATGGACAAGACTGCAGTAATAAAACGGTAAATTTTATTTTTTAAATATACACATAATCTTCTTTAAATATTTTGGTTTTTTTGGAATACAAATATTTTGCATTTTTAGAATTTTGAAATTAAAGAAGATTTAAGTGATGAAATTGAAAACGAGAAAAAATTATTTGATGATTTGTTTTGAGAAAAGTAAGATATCGGACATCTAATTTTAAAGAAATTTGCATTCAAGTCTTAAAGTTATTTTAAAAGAATATATTATTTTCTAATTTTTTTCCCATTTAAAATTGCGCACAGACAAAAGTCATATTATTATGTTTTGAAAACAAAAAGTATAACATTTTAACGATTTTACACTTTTCAAACGTAAATAACTTAAAAAATAATTTTTTTCTAGTAATAGTTTTTTTATAAATATTGATCAGCATAAAATTTTCGATCCAACGATATAAAGTTTATGATATTTTGGTGCTGTCAAAATTGCCCTTTTTTTGTACCCCAAATTGCCCCAAAAGGAATGTTCCCGTAGCGCAATTAATGGGGCTTTTTTTTACGCTCATTCAGACACTGTCTACTTTCTCTCTGCAAAATTTCAGCTTTATACCATTTTTTTCCGGGTTCGACCCTATTTTTCGCTAATTCTCTCCTACTAATACTATTTGTCACAGATGTAAACTTTAATTAAACGAAAGCAATCTTTTTATCCTTTTTACCAATTTTGATATTAACTTACTTTCTATGAAATAACAATTGCTTTTTTTTACTTGCTAAGTTTATATTTCACAAACCATAAATTTTTGTATAACTTGTTGGTTTTGTTTGTTCGTTTTTTAATTATTTGTCATTTTATCTACGAGGACTTATTTAAATATATTACTATTACTATAATTGCATGCTCGGTAAAAAAAGATAGAAAATACGAGAGATGTGTTGAACTGCATTGTAGGTGTATTCTAAGCAAAATCAAGGGTCCCTGGCTTAAAGCTGGATTCTCTCTTCAATCATATAATAACTTGATACAAAAGCTGAATAAGTTGAACAAAAAATATTTGAACTTGAAAAAAAACATGCACAGGAGGTCGCCTTTAGAATTAAAAAATGCAACAAGACTTTAGAAAGGAGCTGGGAAAAATCTTTTGAGCAGGAATAGCTGACTTACAAAACTAGATAAAGATGAACAAGAATAGATCAGACCTAGATAGGAAAGAGGACCTAGATTTTTTATACGATCAAGAACACAACAGAAAGTTATTTCTAGGGCCTGAAGACAAAAAATATAGCGAGAAGGTATTATATATTATAATATAAATCCATATTATAAACCTTTTTTCTGAACTTAAAAACTCTCCTCTCATTGGCTACTCTTCTCCAATTTTTCATTAGTTTTTATTTTGGGTACATTAATTTTTATTTTATAATGTATGCTGTTTAGATTTCGGAGAATACAAGAAAGAGAAACCCATTTATAAAAAATGCAGATAAATCAGTAGAAATAAGTTCAGAGTTAGAATTTGGTACGGATACCAGCGAAGATTCACCCTTTAATTCCGATTTTGAATCAGAATATTTGCATTCTATAGGGTCAAGTAGTCTTATAAAAGCTGAGATCCCATAAGATATTATTTCTGGTAATGTTTCTCTAATTGCCACAATTACTGATATTTCTCCAAACGTTTTGACAAAAGTTACTGCAATCCTTGATAGTTCTGCGGTTGATCTTACAAATGTAAATTGCAGTAGGTCAACAACATCTAGAAAGATGAAACAAACAGCTCGTGAAATGGCAGTTATTGCTAAATAAGATGTCGAACTTAGCATCCAAGCTTCTCCCTACCTATGCATTATTTTGACGGAAAGACACTTTTTGAAATTAATAATAGAAAAAATTAAAGCATGATAGACTTGCTGTTCTGACAACTATTGATAATGAGTCCCATCTTCTCGGAGTTACGCTATTACCCTTTTCATCTGGAGAAGATCAGTACAATGGTGTAATGAAAGTCCTAAAAAAGTACAATCTCGTATCAAAGATTGGATTACTTTGTTTTGATACCACATCAAGCAATACAGGAATACATAAAGGATCTTTAATAAGAATATATACTGAGTTAAATAAATATCTAATTATTTTAGCTTGCAGACATCATGTTTCTGCATTGAGAATCACACACTTTTGTGAGACTATAACAAATGAACAAACTACGGCCCTCAATAACCCTTTGTTTAAACATTTCAAAAACTTGTTTGAGCATCCTAATTTTGAGTACAACCCAGCTATGTTAGTAAAATTCGGTTCGGAAGAAATTAAAGAAACTGTTGTTGAAAAAGCTGATACAGAATCTCTTGAGTATTGTAGATCTTATTTATTGAGAAATAATATTGTAAGGGAAGATAGAAAAGAAAAACTGGAGCGGTTCATCATGCAAGATTTCTTGGTAAATTTATATATTATTTAAAAATGCAAACTCTTTCAACTCAAATCGATTTTATTCAAAAAAATAAAGAACATTTTAATGTAATAACTGAATTTATAGATTGTTTTTATGCAAAGTGGTACCTGCAATCAAATGATACAATCAAAGCTTCTTTTATGAATGTAGCTGCTATTCATCAAATGCATCAGTATAAGGCAGTATGTGCAGAACCATTTACTGTTGATGCTGTGTTTAATTCTTTATTTAAACATACATGGTATCTTGACTCAACTCTGATTCCTTTAGCCTTGCTGGATGATGGTGTTGCACTCGAAGAAAAGAAAAAAATTGCTGCTGCAATATTATCATTTCCAAAACCTAAGCCATGTTACTTTAAAACTGAAAATAAGCAAAAAAAAAAGATATAGAAAAATTGTTGAACTTAGCATTCATCAGCAAATTCCTAGCTTAGCTTCTTTGGTTGATGAGTTTTCCTGGTTAATGTTTGATATGATCGGAATAAAAGATCAACGAATTGATGATTCGCTGGCCTTGCCACCTCAGTATTGGCAAACGCAATCAACATATAAATTATTTTTAAATTTTGCAAAAAGTAATGTTTGTGTAAACAACCACGCTGAAAGGGCAATTGGAATGATGCAACAATTTGTTCACCGCGACAGAGACGAGGAAGAAAAACAAAATAGGCTTATTGCTGTGGAAAAAGTTCGCTCAATTTTTAAGGCATCAGGCAGTGAATCTTTATTAACCAAGAAACAAAATAACATAGTTATAAGCAAGAAAAGAATCGCAGAGGGACTACTTAGCTTACGCTCCAAAATTCAAAAGATAGCTTGAACTTTAGTATTTATATTAAAAAAATATTTTTTAATGATTCAAGTTTAAAAACCACCGTTTATAACAAAACGAGGTATATTTAGGTATATTTTTGCAAATATTTTTTTTACAAAAATATTTTATTTATTAAAATTATTATTTATAAAACATGCATTTTTTTCTACCTTTTTTTGAGTCCAAGGTTGATATGGTTTAGAAAAAATAAAATTTTAAAATATTAAGACCTGTCAAGAATTGACAGGTCTTAATATTTCTATCGCCAAACTGTTTTTAATATTTGTAACTGTTAAGCAATTATTATCTTCAGAGGATTCACTATCGATTCCAATATCAACTTCTTCGTTGAATAATCAATTAAGCAAGTCATTTGCATAACGAATAATTGTAGCTTTTTAAGATGAAGGTAGCTCAGGAGTAGCACTTGAACGTAAATCGCGCGTATGGAGGTATTTAATCAAAGTCACAAGAGCTTGATTTCTTCGCTCTTTAACGCAAAGAGACATAGCTAGCAACATCTTCTCTGAAATTGAATTATTGTTGTTACGCAGGGAATCGAACATAACAGCTACATCTGATAATTTATACATAATAAGTTTGGTAACATAATTTTTTGGAAATGTAAAGCTAACGTTAATGATGACTTATTTTTTATTCTTGAACAAACATAAAACGTTGTTGTTATTCCAGCTGACAATCTAGTTTGCAAATGCATATTAATTAAAAGTAAAGTACCCACAAAAGAAGTATTATTTTAACAATATTGAAAGAACTTTTTGAATATGCTTAGGATGGCTAGGATGTAGTTAATAGTCATATGCTTCACAGCATGCTTATGTGTTTTTTTTATACGAGCAGACTTATTTTGTATATTGTATAGTAAATGATATAAGATAAACAAAAGTTATCAAAATTTTATATTTTGATAACTTTTGTTTTTCTTATATCATTTAAACTAAATGACATTTATTTTTCAATAATGAATGTCATTTAAAAGTTAGCAGAGTTAATTTTAATAGTGAAGCTCTTGATATTTTTGGCATTAACGACGTCAGAGGGTAAGTTATTCCAAATATTAACAACCCTAAGTGAGAAAGAGTATTTACGGACATCAAGTTTACGCTTTAGTTTGCGTAATTTGAATTTATGACCTCAAGCGTAAATATAGTTGTTTATTAAAAAGAAACTTGATTTATTTAGGAAAACTAATTTATTCAGAATTTTGTAACATATAATCATGTCTTTAAGGCGGCAAATTTCAAATAATTCAAAACCAAGAATTTTAAGTCTATTAAAATATTATTTAGGTTAGCAATTCACTTGGTAAAATGTCTATGCACTCTTTCCACTGCTTTATTCATTTCAGTGCGGTTTGGCAACCAAACCGGAAAGCTATATTCTAAAATCGATTTTATGTAGGTAGTGTAGACTTTTGAAAAAGCTTTAAAGACTTACAACTGGTTGGGTGACCAGTTGTAAGTCTTTAAAGCTTACAATCGGGTGAGTATCGACCAATTTTTCCGAGATATTGGTTGGATATTTTGTTTACATATTCCATGTATGTACTTGTGCTAATTCATAATGCTATATAAAACATTGTTCAGATGTTCCAATGTAGTTACTCTGCACATCCTGTCCTACACTGCATGTTACATTATGTTGCTGCAGAACTAAGATGTACAGCTGCTGTATTTGATACCTAAATCTATATCAAACTGTGTTTTCTGATTAGTTTAGAAACTCAAATGCATGTCAAATTAACTTTAATTTATTGCAATTTCATTATCAATATTGTAAAAATAAGAGATTAATTTAATTTATATTGATTGTAGTATTGTTACCGCCTTCGACTAAATTGACTAAAAGTCGACAAGTCAAAAGTCGAAATTAGTCGACTTTGAAAAATCGAACAGTCGATTTAATCGACTATGAATTTCCTGCTATTCGACCTTTAAAATCTTTATATCTTTTTATTCAATTACATTTTTTAAATTTTTAATACTTTTTTGTTCATTTAATAACAAAACTATTATGACTATTGTATACTGGTTTTTTGTTTACTCTCTTTAAGTTTTATAAAATTAATAGCATTATAGCAATATTTATACATAAGTAAACTTTCGGTTATATATTCTATCAATTTTTTTTTTATGTTTACGTTATAGATAAAGTACGTGCGAAGGTATGGGGGGAGTGGGGGTTACCCAAAAACATAAGAATGCGTAAAAGATGGGGTGGGGGGGGGGGAAACGTTTAAGACAGCGAGTGCGTACGCGATTTGATGATGCCCCATATGCTTGTGATTTTTATAAATACTTTCATACAGAGCTGTTCCAGGCTTGGGAACCTGGGGCAAAAATAAATTGTGAAGCTCTAAAATCTAAATGTCATTTATAAAATAACATTGTAAATAAATTGAATAGACTTTTTGATTTTTAGAATGTTTTAAAAGTGGTTCCTATATCATTGGGGCCTGGAATAAATGGTCTCATTTTTGGAGTGGTTCTGTTCTTATTTTCAGTGACGGATCCAGGATTTCTTTGTATTTGAAATGGCTAACTTCCAGACATGGAGCAAACACCGAACATTTGTATATTTATACAATTATAATTATGCCAAAAATTACTATGCTTATGTCAAATAATGATGCATTGCAAAAAATTGCGATGATTGGAGGCTGGGAACAAAAAAGTCGTTTAACTTAATCCGCCACCCCCACCCCAAACGTGAGGGGCAACAAGTTGATAAAATATTTTTTGTGTGTTCTCAACTAGACTAATATTCATCGATAAATTTTAAGTTTCATAGTTTTATATCTCAGCGTTCAAAAGTTATGACCATATAAAGTTAAAAAACATCACTAATTCGAGGGGGTTACAAATAAATATGGTCATAATTTTTGAACGCTGAGAAACAATACTATGAAACTTAAATTGAAAATAGTAAAAAAATATATTTTTCAACTTATTACCCCTCACATTTGGGGTGGGGGGGGGGGGGGGAAGGGAAAAAAGTTAAAAACCTTTTTCGTTCCCAGCCTCTAATCATTGCAATCTTTTATAAATCCAAACAGTTTGACATAAGTATTAACATACAAATGTTTGGAGTTTGCTCTATGTCTGGAAGTTAGCTATCTCAAACACCAAAAAATCCTCGATCCATCACAGCTCGTTTTGTTTCTAAGTGATGTCCATTATTTTTTAAACGATGTGATGTTAAAAAGTAGAAAGCGAGTATAAATTACTTTGTTATTTTCATGGCAAAAAACTTTCATATTTCGACTATATCGACTTTTAGTCAACTTATTTGGCTTCAAAAAAGTATTAGCCAATTTTAGTTGACAGTCGAGTTATTTAAAAGTTAAAAGAACAATAATATATTGTCAATATTGCAATATATATCGAGATTGTTTCCCAATATATTGTCAATTCATTGAAAGCAAATAGGCAATTGTAATTGCACAATTATTGCTATATTTAAAAAAAATGTTGATATTAGTGATTATATATATATATATATATATATATATATATATATATATATATATATATATATATATAGATATATAGATATATATATATATATATATATATATATATATATATATATATATATATATATATATATATATATATATATATATATATATATATATATATATATATATATATATATATATATATATATATATATATTTATATATATATATCAGTGGCGGATCCGTGGAGCATTTTTTGATCTTTGAGATAGCTAACTTCCAGACATGGAGCTAACTCTAAAAATTTATATGTTTATACTTATGTCAAATAATGAGAGTTTGCAAAAAATTGCGATGATTGGAGGCTGGGAACAAAAAAGCCCCAAAATTTTTACTACACCTGCCCCAAACGTGAGAGCAACAAGTTAATAAAATATTTTTTGTACTATTCTCAACTAGACTTATATTCGTTGATAATTTTTAAGTTTCATAGTATTATCTCTAAGCGTTCAAAAATTATGAGAATATAAAGTTTAAATCCCCCTCAATTTGAGGGAGTTGTAATATATATATATATATATATATATATATATATATATATATATATATATATATATATATATATATATATATAGTTCTATAGTTTGTTGGCTTTAGGAAGAGCGGAAGGAAAAAAGTGATTCTTACGCCAACACATACGTCACTTTTAATTACTTTTGACTTTCGTCCAACATTTCCGTGTTGGACGAAAGTAAAAACCATTAATTTAATTACAAATTAATCGTTTTTTAAAAAAACCACAAAAACGCAAATTTAATTGACCGGAATGTTTTTAAAAACATTCTAAATGTTTTTAAAACATTTTGAATGTTTTTAACAATATAAACAATGTTTTTATTTTAATTTTTTTTAATAAAATGTTTTTATTTTTATTTTTTTTAATAAAATGTTTTTATTTTTATTTTTTTTACTGTAAATCATGCGCGGAGTGTTGCTACATCGACTATCTTATAGCCTGATTCGCAAGGGAGTGCTGCTACATCGACTGACAAATAGCCTGACTCGCAAGGGAGTGCTGCTACATCGACTGACAAATAGCCTGACTCGCAAGGGAGTGCTGCTACATCGACTGACAAATAGCCTGACCCGCAAGGGAGTGCTGCTACATCGACTGAGGGTTTGGTTGGGGCAGGCAGTCTATCATTATTAAAAAAAAAAAATTCCGGTCTTGCATTTTAATTTTTACTTTTTGTCAACAAAATATCGAAAAAACTTTCGGACAACATCTAAGGGTTCTATATATAAACATATATATATATATATATATATATATACATATATATATATATATATATATATATATATATATATGTATGTATATATATATATATATATATATATATATAAAGATATATATATATATATATATATATATATATAAATATATCTATATATATATATATATTTATATATATATATATATCTCTATATATATATATATATATATATATATATATATATATATATATATATATATACAACCCTTAGATGTTGTCAGAAAGTTTTTTCCATATTTTGTTGACAAAAAGTAAAAATTAAAATGCAAGACCGGAATTTTTTTTTTTTAATAATGATAGACTGCCTGCCCCAACCAAACCCTCAGTCGATGTAGCAGCACTCCCTTGCGGGTCAGGCTATTTGTCAGTCGATGTAGCAGCACTCCCTTGCGAGTCAGGCTATTTGTCAGTCGATGTAGCAGCACTCCCTTGCGAGTCAGGCTATTTGTCAGTCGATGTAGCAGCACTCCCTTGCGAGTCAGGCTATAAGATAGTCGATGTAGCATCACTCCGCGCATGATTTACAGTAAAAAAAATAAAAATAAAAACATTTTATTAAAAAAAATAAAAATAAAAACATTTTATTAAAAAAAATAAAAATAAAAACATTGTTTATATTGTTAAAAACATTCAAAACGTTTTAAAAACATTCCGGTCAATTAAATTTGCGTTTTTGTGGTTTTTTTAAAAAACGATTAATTTGTAATTAAATTAATGGTTTTTACTTTCGTCCAACACGGAAATGTTGGACGAAAGTTAAAAGTAATTAAAAGTGACGTATATGTTGGCGTAAGAATCACTTTTTTCCTTCCGCTCTTCCCAAAGCCAACAAACTATAGATCTATATATATATATATATATATATATATATATACATTTAAAAGCCCTATGTTTACGCGGCATGATACTATAGTAGGCCATGACGAAATATTACGCTACTTATGGTTTAGCACCGTTTGCGCATGCTCAAAGAACTTGAAACGCCATTCTTTACCGCAGTGTAATATTTTGCCGTAACTGACAAATTAAAAATTTGTTAAGAATTATTTTCTGCGCGAAAACGCACGTGGTATACAGACTTTTATCAACAAAACATGGCGGAGGTACAGCCATGTCAAGAAATGTCTTTTGGTGAGAATGATTAATTTGTAAAATATTATTAATTTTACATTTTTTATATTATACTCTTGGATTTGTGTCAGACTTTTACTGTTTCTAATAGAAAACAATCATTATTTTGAAATAGTATCATGTTTCATACGAACTTTTTATATAGCTTGGATTGTCTGGCTTCAATACTTAAAAAATATATTTATATATAATAATTAAAAAAAGTTATAAGATACCAGTTAATACTGAAATAAGTTTTTACCTCAAAATAAAGTGATTTAATTAAATGTTAATTTTTAAAGATATCAAAATCAATACTTCTTACTCTCTTTTTTAAAATCAATTTTGCCAATGTCATTTTGTTTTTTAATAATTTTTTAAAATATGAAATCTAATTCAAAAGTTGCAGTTTTCAATTTTTTTACAAAAAAATTTAATTGAATTTGTTAAAGTGTATAATTGGTTACATTACTTAGAAAAAGTTACATCATTCCATTGTTTCTTGCAAAACCTTTGGTTCTAAATTAGCATTTTCTTTTTCAATGTAAGCTTTCAAGTCTTGCAAAGTTTGTGGTTTTTTGTGGTAAGCACAAGATTTTTAAGCTCTAAAGGAAAATGCCTGATGCTGTAAGATATGGGGATCTCGACTGTCATTTTAAATCTCCAAATTATCAAAACATCAAAAGTCAAGATTACTCGACTTGGAAATTGGTGTCTCAAAATTTACATAGTTACATGAGCTGTGTCCTTTTAAAACCAATAATGATTGAAACCCAGTTCTGGAACTTTTGGTAAAAAAAAAATCGCTTAGCATCTGGTGTTACTGTAAATAAAATACATAATGCTTGTTGTTTACATTAACAGCAACACCATTAATGTCTTCAAAAGTTGTGGAACAATCACATTTTCACTGCAATTGCAATACCTAACAGTCACTGAGGGGATTCTCTGTGCCTCAGAAATGCAAATTTCGTTAACATTACCACTTAGATGGAAATAGGCTTTATTGAGTTTGATAGTAAAATAACCTTGTCTGATAGTCAGCAGGCAGCATTTTCTAAATTTTTTTGCATTTTCAGTTTGCACTTAGTTAGGTTAACTTTTTCTAATCTTACACCAAATCAACAAATTGTTACAAATGTCTGGTGATTGGAACAAATATCTGCTGATAGTCTACATTCCTGAGGTATGTATTGCTCCATGGCTTGTTGACAACAAATTTACATCATAAATGTCAAAGTATAGTTGCATATGACGCTATCTGCAAATATTACTTTTGCGCCACTCTGTATATTTTGTGGTATCTATCCTTATAGTTAGGACATAAACAAATTAGTCACTAGCAATACCTTAGTTTCTGTTTTAAAAATAACATAAGCTTATATAGTTCATTGATAATATTTTTTTTTATAGAAGAGTTTAAATTATAATCATATAATTTTTGATATATATCTTTTTAATGATAATTTGTTTTCTAAATAATTTTTTAAACATTGAATATTTTTTCTTTTTCCTTTACTTTAAACATCATAGTTCAGCTAAAGATTACCAATTTAATTTAAATTTCAGGAAATGTTTGTAATAATATCCTCTTGAGGGTAAGCTAGCAGTTTTTTATTCTTCTGTTTTTATATATGAGTGTCATTGACCACCTCAGATTTTAAGGAAACTTGGTGGTTTATATCAATGAGAAAACCAATTCCTGAAATTTTCAACATAAAACCATTTGTGGTTCATAAGATATGATTATTTGAAATTTCAGATGTTCCAAAAAAAAAAGCTTAAGTAGCAAAAACATGTTTTGTTCATACTTTGAAACTCTATATTTTAAAAACAAAATTTCAGAAAACCTTTTAGTTTTTTTTATTGTATGCAACACTAGACATACTTTAATAAAATTTAGACATTACCTTTTTCAATGTCAAATTTTATTCATAATGACTACCTAAAAAGTTGTTTGCAAATATAGTGTTATTTGATGGGTCAATATACAAAAATAAACTCAGTATTTAAATAATGTTTGCCCCCTCCCCCACTTACTTTTTAACAACCAACGATCTTTTAATGATTGATTGCTACAAGTGTTTTGACAGAGCCCCCAATGCCATCACAGCACTCGTTCCATGTGATGTAGTAAAAAAATGTCATTCTGCAAATACCTTATGATCTTGTTCATGGTGACAAGTTGAATAAATTTTTATAATTTTTGTATTGTGAACTTGCACCATCACTAAAATAAATGCAATCGTTAAAGTAAGGGATCAACTCTTTTAAATGTTTTATTACTTTATAAATGAAACAATGAACTGAGTTTGTATTGTGTTGCAAATAAACTGAGATGATACAAACACTTTTGTATTTTATCTTATTTTATTCCATATAGTAAATAACAAAAAAAAGCAATGTTATGTGCTAAAATGCGCATGTTTAAAAGTAAATGGACAAGGGGGAGGATACTAAGGCTATTTAAAAACTTAGCTCAACTCAGGCTTAATTTATGATTTATTTCTAGTACTGATTATGAAATACTTTTACATATATACATATTTCACATTACAATATATAATACAAGCTAAACTGCCATAAAATGGGGTCAGCCATAAACTTGGGGTTACTTGTGTCAAATTTGAGGTCTTAAATGATGGGTAATAATGGGTTTTAATTTTTAAGATGTTAACTCTACGGTAATGGTAAGTAAGCATATCGTTTGTTTTAATGCACTTTCGTCACAAAATCTTAGCAACACAACAATTAAATTATTCATAGTTGTTTACACTTTACGTTAACACTTGAATAAAATTTTATAAGGTAAAACTTTATTAAATATTTTTTACAGTAGCATTAAAGGAGGGAAAGATAGATATCAAATTTACTACTGCTAATATTTATATCACATGTTGCAATATTATAACTGTAATAATTGAGATGATTAAGTAAAAATTATTTTTTTAGAAATGAGCCCTTCAGGGTAACTTGGGTCAACATTTATGCAAAAATTTTAAAACAGTTCTTTTGTAATAGCAATTTATAAAGACAATTATATCATATAAACTTGTTCAGATTATATTTGATTTTATTTGTTAAGTTAGTACTGCTTAATTCTAGCGAGCTACATTAGGCAATATTTTCAAAAATAATTTGAAAATGTAAAACTGTTTAATGTTTAGATGCCGAGGAAATACAATAGACAGTTAGGTGCGAGACAATATTCCAATTATTCTTATGAAATTGTTGAAAAGGCTTTGACAGAGATTAATAAGGGAAAATCAATTAGGGAGGATGCAATATAATTTAAGATACCAAGAGAAACACTAAGAAGGTCATGTGAATGTAAAAAGTAAATCTTAGATCTTATGGCCAACCTTGTTCACTTAGTAATGAAGATGAAGCTGCCTTAGTTCAAAAATTACAAATTGCTTGTAATTAAGGATATCCATTAGATTGCCATGATTTGATGGAATGGTTCGAACAATATTTAGATAAAACTAAAAAAAGTTTAACATTGACAAAAATGAATGGAAATAAGAAGCTTATGTGTAAATAAGTTTTGGACTTTTTTCATGAAATGAATTTTATTTGTTGGGTGTATTTTTTTATAGGGAGTGCATTTTGTTTGTTTATTTTGATTTTATTAATATATTTTCGAATTCTGTACTTTTTCATGTCTTTGACAGACTTAAATGAATAACTGACCTAAGTAACCCCAAAATCAGCTTAACTTAAGTCAGGTACAAAATGATTCAAAATCAGGGCAATATGCCACTATTTATATTTGCAGGAGAAAAAAAGGTGTTAATATAATTATTATAATATTAATAACCCATTCTGTAGATATTATGCATTTAAAATTATTAAGTGTTTCATTTTTGACCCAAGTAACCCTTACGGTACATCAATAACTATTATTTTTTAATTCGTTTTGTGCAAGTTTTATTGTTCTGATTTTGTGACCTCCCCATGAGTACCCACTATTTTATTCTAAAATCACTGTAATAAAATCTTGAAATCAGTAGATTCTTATTAAAATCAGTGTTGATCCTTGGTTACCAATGGTTTGAAGTGAAAGCACAATTTCTTAAGTTTTAGCCGGAGCCATTTTTAGGAGTCCATAATTTTTTAATGAATTGTATCTTATTAGTAAATTTTCAAAATATGGAAGCCTACCATGTATAGAAAATAAAAAATATATCTTTTCACTTCTTAAATTGCAGATTTTTGTTATTGATATTGACCCATCAAGAATAATTTTCTTAAATTTGCAAACAACTTTATTGGTAGCCTATATGGATAAAATGTGGTATTTAAAAATTCAATGTCAAAGTTTTACTAAAGTAAGTCTGGAGTTGTTTACAATAAAAGACTTAAAGGTTTTTACAAATTTTGTTTTCGAAATATAGAGCTTCAAAACAAAACATGTTTTTGCTACTAAAGCTTTTATATTTAGAAAAACCGGAAATTTTAAATCACCATATCTCACAAACCACTAAAGTTTTTATGCTGAAATTTTCATGAATTACTTTTCTCATTGATATAAACCAAACCACCAAGTTTTATCGAAATCTGAGGTGATCCATGATGGACCTTGGTCCACTTGGCATGGAATGACCCATAGCTGTTCTACTAAAAGGTTAATGAAATTGGAAAAGTAACTTTTTATAAAATGCTTGCACAAGTGCAACAAAAGTAAATTTTAGCTTTTTAAATTTTTTTTTTCTTGCTCATTCTTTAGTGCAGTATTTTTTTGGTAGTTTTTTGAACCTCTTTTTATATATAAATCTAAATTCATTTTATGAATATCTAATGTAATTAGATATTCATATAATGATTATCTAATATAATACATATTGATAATAACATTATAATTTAGAAAATATTGGAGAGTATGGTTTTGTAACATATTTAAATAACCTTGGAGAAGTAAGTTCATTTTTTTCAGCATAATTTACAAGTTTATTTAAATTTTAATGCAGGGTTTCTTTAAATTGCATGAATAAATTTTAAGATTGTCAACATTTTGTGTTGTCAACCTTTAAAAAGATCAAAATTGAATAAATACAATCATTTTATTTTTTGTTATTCAAAAAAAAAAATTGATTCAATTTTAATCAAACATGAAACCAATATTATTGTAAATTTAGGGCTTTTCTAATTTTTGGGTTAAAGTCATCAGATTATAGTTTTAAAAATAAATTGTAAATCTGGTGCAAAAATGTAGTTCTCATTATTATCTTGTTGTTTTTTTCTGTATTCACACATTTCAAGATACTGTAACTTTTGTTAATAGATGACATTTTCTGGAATTTTTTAGAATTATGGATAAATTAATAAAATGATTTTTTTGCAGCTTTTTATGAGTTCATTTTTTCAAAATTTTGATGAAAAAGTTACTTAATGAAATTAGTGTTTTATTTTATTATATATATATATATATATATATATATATATATATATATATATATATATATATATATATATATACACTGTGCTTTTTTCTCCTAGAATGCATCGGAACAGCGTTCCGGCACCTTTTTTTTTTTACATATATGTTAACATTTTTTTTCCCGCATTTTTATATAATGAACTTATTAGGTAACCAAAAAAGTTCGTGCGGTTTGACGCCCATTGTTGGTTGATGAGGATGAACTGAAGGACGCTGTCGAGTCTGACTCCAGCTAAACTTGCCAAGAACTTGCAGTGAGGTTTGCTGTGAGTGTTGAAACCATCTGCCTGCATCTGCATGCGATTGGGAAAGCGTGGAAGCTGAGTCGGTGGGTTCCGCACAAATTGTCGATCAACAACAAGAAGCAACGGCTTACGATCTGCACATCACTCTTATCACGCCACAATGTTGAGCCTTTTCTTGATCGTTTATTGACATGCGACGAAAAATGGATTGTGTACAACAATACCAAGCGTTGCTACCATTGGTTGTCCCCCGATGACCCCATCCCAAAGACGCCCAATCTCCACGAGTGGAAGGTTTTGCTCTGTATTTGGTGGACTACAGCTGGTGTGGTGCATTACGAGCTGCTCCCAACAGGCCAAACCATTACTGGACTGGTCTACTCAGCACAGCTGCAACGAGTTCACGACCTGTTGCTTGTAAAGCAGCCTGCACTGGTGCACAGGAGAGGAGTTCTGCTTCTCCACGACAACGCGAGACCGCACACCGCTCGCGTGACTCATCCACCATACTCGCCAGACCTCTCCCCTACTGATTTCCATTTTTTCCTTTCCCTGGGAAATCATTTAAAAGGACAGCAGTTCCGAAACCAGGACGCGGTTGAAATGGAGTTGAAAGCTTTTATAGACTCAAAGGACTGAGAATTTTTTAGAAGTGGAATAAATAAGCTTGTTTTACGTTGGGGAAAGGTTTTAGATGCTAATGGTGACTATTTTGATGAATAAATGTACTTACTTTTGTTGTTTTGTGTGTTTTTATTATATACGGAAAAACTGCACGAACTTTTTTGGTTACCTGATAGTTCTTTTAAAAAAAATAACATTTAGGGGTTAGACTACAGTTAAATGAAAGAGAAATGATTCATGGATTCTGTGAATAACTTATAGAAAAAACATCCTAAAAATTTAGTTCATTTTGTACATGCTCTTCATACTATCCCCGTTTCCTCAAGCGAATGCAAACAAGGATTTTCATAGATAAATCTGATTATCACACCAATCAGAGTTTCATTAATGACCAAAACAGTTTCAACCTTTTTGTTCATCAAATTAGTAGGACCACTACAAACAAGCTTTTATCTTTTAAAGTATGTTGATTCATAGTTGTTAAGAAGAAGGCATTCAATATTAAGAGCCAGGAAAGGAGGTGAGATAATTTGTCCAGCAAAAATAAACAAATAAAAACTCAGACATTTGTTATAGAAGTTTATAGTTTTGGATAGTTTGTATCTTATATATAGTGTCGTGATCCCTCATCTAACTCAAGCCCTAATCCCCCCCCTTCCCCCCCCCCCCCCAAAAAAAAAGCTTTATTTTGAAAAAAAAACAAAAAACTTCTTTCATTGGAAAACAGCTCTATTTGTTCCTGCCTTATTAGGTATGACGTGTGGGGGAGCCCACCATCAACTATACATGTGTATAATTTTTGTTTACAAATTCTTTAGCTAATTTGTGCTTAATTTTTCACATGTTAAAAATAAAACAGGTAAGTTCCGGCACCTTTTTTTCCAGAAAAAAACCCCCATATATTTATACATAAGTATATATATATATTTTTTAACATCTTGGCTTCCAACAAGGCTGCAAGCAACCACTATTAAAGTTTAAAGTTACTGGAAGAGAAAAGATGTAGTTTGTAGAGAAAGATAACGATTGACAGACCACTTTCAAGATTGCAAATTATATGAATCAAGAAATCAAGATAAAGAAAGCAAATTCTAAAGAACAGATGTTTGAGGAAAAAAACTAGACAAATAAGAGTTTTAGGAGCACCTAGGAACAGTCACAGAAAAAGGATGAGACTTGATTGAATGATGAGTAACACGAGAATGAATTATCGTAGATGGCACAGGAGATGCTAGCTCTTTAGAGCAGTGCCCATCATAATATTTGAAAAAAAATTAGAAGAGAAGCAGCGTTATGACGATGTAATCATGGTTGGAGGTTGGCTGCAAAAGTAGGTCCAACTATGTTTTCAATGTCTAAAAGAAAAAGGATATCATTAGAAGATCCGCCCCAGATATGGCAACAGTATTCCATACCAGGCCCAATTTAAGATTTATAGAGATAAAAATTAGAAGCTGAAGTAAGAAAGTGGTGAGCACAGAAAAGAGATGCAACTTTAGTAGATGATAATTTTACAATGGATTTGTTATATGGTTTCCAAAAAAGATCGGAAGTAAGAGTTAACCTTAGAAGATGAAGGGTAGATGATTCATCAAGTACTTAACCGTTCATAAATTCATCAAGTACATAAACCGTTCATAAAAAAAACGCATTAGATAAAGGTGGAGAGGTTAAGGCCATCGCTCTTGACATTTCAAAAGCTTTTGATAAAGTTTGGCATGCTGGTCTTCTCCATAACGTAATGTTGCTTCTCTTTCTCTTTTCTACAAATACTGTAATGGACACTGCTCTAAAGAGCTAGCGTCTCTTGTGCCATCTACTAAAATTCATTCTCATGTTACTCGTTATTCAATTAAGTCTCATCCTTTTTCTGTGGCTGTTCCTAAGAGCTCTAAAAACTCATTCGTTTAGTATTTTTCCTCGAACATCAGCTCTCATGAATTCGCTTCCTTCATCTTGCTTTTCTGATTCATATAATTTGCAACCTTTCAAGTCGTCTATCAATTGTTATCTTACTCTACAATCTTCATTTTTTCTCTTCCAGTAATTTCCTACTTTTATTAGTGGAAGCAAAGATGTTTAAAAATATATATGTATATATATATAGGAAGATAGAAATTATTGCAATAACCATTGGCTGAAAAAAATTGAGTTTTGAATTGAATTAAAGATCACCAGCCACTGTGAATCCCATGCTGTAGCAGTAGTGAGATCCTTTTCCAGCTTAAATGCTCCCTCCAAGCAATCAGAGAGTGTTGGCTTCTTATCATGACAAGGATAAATGGTAGTATCGCCAGCGAACAATGCCACCTTAGATGTGAGAATATCTGGAAGATCATTAATGTAAATTAAAAAGAGTATAGGGCCAAGGATTGTACCTTAAGGAACCCCTCAAGTTACAGGAAATGAAGAAGAGTGTTGTCCATTGAAGATAACTTTTATACTACGATTGGAAAGGAAGGATTAAATAATCTTAAAGATGTTACCAGATACACCATAAGAAGAAGGCTTATGGAGAAGACCAGCATGCCAAACTATATCAAAAGTTTTAGAAATTCAAGAGTGATAACCTTAATATCTCCACCTTTATCTAGTGCACGATAAAACCTATCAGTTATTACTGTTAGCAAATCAGCTGTAGAATGAGAAGATCGAAATCCATATTGATCATCAGAAAGTTATTAGATTCAAGAAAAAAGATTAAGTGTTTATTAATTAAAGGTTCAAAAACCTTGCTTATGATACGAAGAAGACTAATGGGATGGCAGTTAGACTAGTCAGATCGCTCTCCAGAATTTTTGAAAATAGTATTAACAGATGCCGCTTTCCAGCATGATGGAAAACAAGACTCTGGTAAGCACTTGTTAAATAGTTTCGAAAGTATGGATGACAGCTCCAGAGAGCACTTCTGCAAGACTACAACAGGTATGTTGTCTGAACCACAAGCTGTAGAAAAATCTAAGCAGGAAATCACTTGTGATACAGAAGCTGGAGTGATATGAATGCAAGCATTGGATCAACCTGCTTGATGGCTTCATCAGGTAAAATGCAACTAGTGGAATTAAGAGATAATGCTGGAGATAATATGGAGAAGAGTGAGGTTTGTTCTGAAATGGTCAAGAGGGAATGAAAGAATCCATGCCAGCCTGGTTCCACAAAGTTATGTAAGAAGCACATTTTTCAGCAGGAAGATGAAAGATTTTTACCAAATGGCCATCATGAAGAATATATATATATATATATATATATATATATAATATATATATATATATATATATATATATATATAAAATCATTATTTGGAAAGTTTGTTTCATTTCTGAGGCTATTTATAAGTATTGTTTACATTTGATCTTTATTATACTTTTTTTTAAATTTGATCTTTATTATACTTTTTTTATATTTATTTCAAACACATTATTAAAGTTTGTTAATTGTTGTTTGTTGTAAAACCTATACATTAAATTGATAAATTGTATTGAAACTTGTTAGTAAAAAGGATAGAATGCTCTTTTCATAATAATAGGCACATAATTCAAACCCATACTTTCTAGTATCATGCTCAACAATTTTTTTTTGCACTCTGGCCTTTTTTGTCAAGGTTTATATTTCAGATTGGCGATGTTGAAAGAAAATTATTACTGCAACTTAAGAAATTAAAATAAGTAGCTTTTTTAGTGACCTTGTAAAGAGAGCTGTATAAATACAGAAAGAAAAAATTAATCTTAACCTAAGTTAGTAAAAGGCATAAAAAACAGGTGTCCTGGCATCCCTAGACTGGTTCTGGAAATAGATCATTGCTATATACATTTATTTGATAGTCTTCACTCTAATAAATAAAACTGGTGCATGTAACACTGACACTAGGTCATGTTAAGACATTTCAGAAAAACATAATTGTAGATGAAAATAAGCTTCTAAAAGGCTTAAAAACGGGTCTGTGAGACAACTTCCCATTATTGAAACCAAATACCAATATACACCTAATAAAAGTGTGTGCAATATCAAATTTAAAAAAAAAAAAATTTAGGGTACCTTAATATATAGTTAATTTATATACAAGTTATATACATTGTTATATACATAGTTAATTTATATACAAGCTTCAGCAAGAAGAGGAATTTTCTAACTTTTGCAAGACTATTTACATGGACTGCCCACGTAGATAGTCTGGCACAGGTTTTTTCATGAAATTATTGGCGAGAAATAATTATTTAGTGAGAAGAATATCAAAAATTATAATATAAACATAACAAAGTTATTATGTTTTTATTATAATTTTTGATATTCTTCTCACCTAACTTTAATTTTGTTCCTTCTTCATTCCATGAATACTTGAAATTTTTTTTTTTTTTTTTTTTTTTTCAGCAATAAAAAGGCTGAAAACAGGCTTGCATTTCAAAAAATTTAATTTAAAAACTTTATTTTAATTTTATTTTTTTTAAATTAATTTTTATATTATTGTTTTTGTAATTATTTAACAGTTAACCTATTAATTAAATAAATAAATAACGATATAGATTTGTTATAATAAAACTTCAATATAAAAGTACTTTTATATAATAAATCATTGTTTTATAAAAACAATTGATCGTAATTCTATTTTCATTCTTACTCCCAATATTATATAAGTTCATTTATTTCACTTCTTCTTTGTGTATAATAATGTCATCCAATATGAAAATTTTGCTGATCGCACTTTAGTAACTTTAAGTAGGAAAGCGAAAAATAATTTTAAAAAGTATTTGTAATTGAACCTTGATTATTTGTTTATTATTTATTCAAGTTGATTATTTTTCAAAGTTACACTTAAATTTTTAATTTTTTAATTTGTATGCGTTTCAATTTTTTGTTTTTTTTGTTTTATGTTTGTGTTTTGGTTTGTTTCTTTACTCTTGAGTGAACTTTATTCAGTTTTAAGTCGTTTTTGTTTTTTTATTTTTTAAATAATGTTTTAACATAAAATTACATAATAATCAAGTCAGTTTTTTCTTTCTTACCACATGCTAAATAAAAAATTTTCATTTTTGATTTGAAAAAGAAAATCTTAAATTGAATTTGCTGTCTATGTTTAAGTTACATCATGAGTGGAGTTTTTTAAAATAAAACAGCATTAAAAAATTAACATGTTTAACATTTTATATTTTTCCCAAGCTTCAATTTGCCTGTGTAAAAAAAAAAAAAAAAAAAAAAAAAAATATATATATATATATATATATATATATATATATATATTAGTGATGTGGTAGTGGTGTAGTGGTAAGAGCGCTCGCTTTGTAAGCGAGAGGTTCGGAGTTCGACTCCCACCATGTCCCTGGAAGTACCGCGCTCAACTTAGTTTCTCTGCGCAGCGGCCTTGCTCGGCAAGGTTCGTGTTTCGGAGTTAAAGAGTTGAGAGAGGGTTGCACCACAAATAACAACTAAAAAAAATAAAAAACACAAAAAAATGAGTAGCCTCCTCGACTGGCCCCCCTCGGGCCTTGGGGAGGTGAATAATCTAAAAAAAAAAAAAAAAATGTGCCATTGGCTAATGCTGATTGTGGCTAATAACAGGTTTAATGTATTTATTTAAGAGTATTATAATAATATTAAGGATTTAAATTACATATTCAACATGTACCTACTCATCGGAAGTGATTCGACCTGCTAGCCTATGCTATTGGTAGCCAGCAACCAATTAATCAGCTTAACCATTGGCCGATGACATTGGTTGATTACTCGGCATTAGCAGATGCATCGGTTTTGGCTATTAAGCCAAACCAAACTGGTGCATAGGCACACCTTATATATGCAAGTTGCATATCTAATATTAGGATGTTACCTTTATACTCATACATTAAACCCTATAATTAGCCTCAATCGGCCTTTGCCGATGGCACATCATTAATATATATATATGTGTGTGTGTGTGTGTGTGTGTGTGTGTGTGTGTGTGTGTGTGTGTGTGTGTGTGTGTGTGTGTGTGTGTGTGTGTGTGTGTGTGTGTGTATATATATATAAATATATATTTATATATAAATTTTATATATATATATATAAAACTTCTTCCAAAGGTGGGAAAGTTTTATATAAAACAGATTTATTTAATAAGATAATCTTAATTCAACAGTGCGATGCAATCTTATGATAATACTTGGTGGGTGGTTTAAATCACAATGAACATAATTCAGCTCATTGTCACATTTGTTATGGTCATTGACAAATCCATAAATTTTTGGGCAGACTGATCTAAATATCCTGCCAATGTTTAGAGGACCTTTTTTTTTTTAGAAGACAAATTTAAAAAATTTATATGTAATATACGTCGCTATAGTATTTTACATTTTTCGAAATAAAAATATAAAAATTTACCAAAATAGTCATTAATAAACGCCAACATCAACTCTCCACTAATTTTCATTAAAATGCTTTGTTCGCTAACTAATATAAAGAATAAAATCAAATTTATTTCCTTATTTTTTTTATTTTTTATTTTTTTGTTATTCACCTCCTCAAGGCCAAGAAGGCCACTACAGATGAGGTGGCTACTTAATAGTGGTTATAATCCTCTCTCAACTCTATAACTCCGAAACACGAACCTTGATGAACAAGGCCGCTGCGCGGAGAAACAAGTTAAGCGCGGTACTACCCGGGTTGTGGTGGGGATCAAACTTGGAAGCATTCGCTTATGAAGCGAGCGCTTTACCACTACACCACTACCGCATATTGCTTTTCCTATGAGAAGCATATTGCTTCTCCTATAAGAGAGAAAAGCATTACTTTACCATTTAATAAACAATATTTCTTTTATATATACTAAAAAAAATTTATTACATAGCGTATTTATTGCATAACAAGGTCAAATCATTCAAAGTTTTAATTAGTTTATTCAAAGTTGATAACTTTTTGTTGTTGTTCTTGTTTTACTTTTCAAATCATATTTTTTGGCCTGATTGTTATAATGTTATTATTTTTTAAAAATTTTTCATTTATTTTATTACTTAAAATATTTTTAATGCAATTTTTCTGTTATTTGACATTGAAGTTTAAAGCTTATAGAGTTTAATCGCATTGTTAACTATAGTTATGCAAGCGGAGGAGAAACTCAAATTAAGGTATTTTAAAAGAGCAAATGTTTTTGTTTAAAAATATAAAAAGCTAAGCGTTTCATATTTTAATTCAATCAAAACCTGTGTTTTACATTTTAATCCAATTGTAACATATTCCATATTGCATCTGCATGAATTCGAATTAAGCATTCTGATTGACTTAAAATATATTTATAATCTGTTTTAAAAGTCGTTTTTCAAATGTTGCTTTTTCTAAACAATGTTAATAACAATTTTTGTAATTATCGTAACAAATTTTATTATTACAAAACAGCAAGACTATAAGTAATAGAGAATTGTTTTATTTTAATTTTTTATGACAAACTTGGTGCTAATATAAAATTGTTTTGAATTGAGTTTGGGCAGAAATTTGGGGGCCCATACCGCTATTAAAATTGGCCTGGATACTTCGCTGATGGTTGCAAGAACTTGCCACTACATTACAAAGACCGCTTGCCCATTGAGCAATTAATTTTTATTAATTAATATTATTTGTTAAGCAACTGTGATTGATGAAAATCCTTATCCTAAAGAAAAAGAAAAAGTATATTTCAGTATCAGTGAGACTGTGAAATACAGAAATAATACCCGGCTTTCTAAGGAGATTTTGAAATTAAATGAAAAGGGCATAAAACACACAATAAAGTGGAAAATTATAAAACGCTGTAAACTTTTAAAAATGACATCCAATATTTGTCACCTCTGTGTTCATAAGAAATTTATAATTATAATTCAACATTCCAACAAGTTTCTATTGTCCTCTTTTAATATTGGAGACTGAATAGTTACATCTTTTATTATGTCAGAAGTCATTCTTCCATAATTTTCAATTCATTTGTCAAAGAGTTTTTTTTTTAACCGTTTTTTTAACAGTTTTTTATGTATTTAATAGCTGATGATTTTTATGTATTTAATAGCTGATGATTGCCGTGTTTGGCACAAAACTTTAAGTGCTATTATTAATATTGTTTTTCATTTAAACAAAATTTAAATATATATATGTGTATATATATATATATATATATATATATATATATATATATATATATATATATATATATATATATATATATATATATAAGGATGTAAATATATATGTATCCTTATATAATAGTCAAAAAGAGATTTTAATGGTTAAAAAAAAGTATTTTTCAATGCTTTTTTTAACATTAGCGACATCTACAACCAAGCTACATTTTAATGTCATTTAAGCAATAAAACAATTAAAAAAATGCAGAAGTACAATTGTATCGTTTTTTTTAAAAACAGCAATGATTATGACTAGAAAGTTTTTTATTTAATGCTGTTTTTGTTTTTATTTTTTGCTGCTACATGATGTGCTGCTGCATTGATTATCTCATAGCTTGCTGCTAGGAAGGAAGTGCTGCTGCATCAACTGAGTGTTTGGCTTGGGCTGTTAGCCCAAGCCAAGCTTAAAAATATTTAAGTTTTCAAACTTTTTCTGGTTAAAAACATTTTGATGGTTGTATTTTTTTATAAATAAGTTATTTCTAAAACAGTTTTGCTTGAAACCATTAGTGGCAGAGTGATACTTTGTTGCCATTATCACAAATAAACATTTTTATTCTTTACTTTAAATACTGGTTTTTAAGCATCATTATAATCAAATCTTTATAATGTATATTAACTTTAAAAGTTATTTTATTGCTAATTAATTGCAAATTTTTAATACACTTAAAGCATAACATTTTAGAAAAATCAAGTTTTTTAAAAGATTATTTTAATTCCAGCTGCAGAATTGAAAAGAAATATATCATAAATGACACATAAAATAAAAAAATGTCACAAAAAAATCATAAATTTATTTCTTAATTACTTAACTTCTAAAACTCCAAATTTAGTTTTTTCAAAAAGCTATTAAAAAATTATTCAAACTTAAACATTTTTGGGAAGAGTCCACAGCTTTCACAAATCCCACAAAATTACCCAAACATTTTGAAATAGTCTATTGATTTTGAAAATTTCATTGTTCAAAGCAATAAATGGATCCTATTGATTCAAACAGATTTCCGTCAATTCATATCATGTGCTTTTAGGTGTCAAATAAGTGTTCCCATCCCCTTAATTATATTTAAATGTTTTTCCTCACCCTAAAATTTTTTTATTCTGTATTAATGTACAAAATATTATCAAATTTTTTTGCTTTTAGAAACCAAATACAACAGTTCGCTTTTTTGATAGAGGGGTAGGATTTTAAATAATACTTTTAATTAAATATAAATTCAATCATTTTTGTTTCTTTTAAGTTTTGTAGTCAATATTATGTGTTAAATGTTTATATTTTATAAAGTGTTAAATGTTTATATTTTTTAAATTCTGGAATTTTCTTTTAAAATGATTAAATTTGTTTACAGGAGTTTTATACAGTGCACAATGATGATGCTATTTTTGCAGCAAAAGAGCTTTTTAAAACTCAATCCGTTATTAAAGAGCTTGGATCAGGTAAATCTTCTCATTAAAATGTGTTCAATTATTCTTAATTATAAACTGTTTTTTTTTTATGCCATAACTCTTCAAAAAATGTCATAATTTGACACAAATTGCACAAAAGGCAATTTTTCTTTTTATGTTTGATTTGTAGCAAAATCAAGGATGAAAATAACTTACATAAAAAGGATACTTTTCATATATTGATTGTTTTATGTTTTTTTGGGGGAATTAAAAATAACAGGTAGTAATGTATGGGTTTTTTTTATAGCTTATTTTTTTTATTTAATGGATAAATAAAAAATAACACAAAATGTTATTTCATGACCTATTTAAAACACACAGCCTTACATTCTGGATTTTTGCCAAAAAAGTAGAAGGCCATTTTTATTTAGGTTTATATTTTTCTGCTGTGCTAAGCCATCTGCATAACAAACATAATCAACAGGGCCATAGGGAGGGGTAGGGGAGCATGTGCTCCCCCTCCCCCCTGCCTCTTCCTATTTGCACCTCTTAAATGCTGCAATAAAATATTTACTTGAATAATAAAAATCAGTCTATTTATAAAAGTCGGTTAATAAAAATTAAAAAATTGGAATATTAATTTAATTTAGTTATTTTAGTAAATACATGTTGTATTTACTAAAATAACTAATTAAATTAATATTCCAATTTCACGGGTGGGACAAATAGGTCACTGCTTTCTTAAAAAATAAGTTCATTTAATTGTTTATTTAGCTTCTAAAAACATTTAGCTTTGGTGCTATTGGTGGTTTTTTCCCTCGCTACGGCACTTTGTAAATAAATAATTATAACAAAATAAATAATTGTGATGTTAACTAAAACGTTGTTTTTTTAGTTGATCTAGTTTCCTAATTTATCTGTCGTTTTGTTTCAAAATTATATTTTTTCTAGTTGAAATACAGTTTATTGGGTTGACTAATTAAGTCTTTAATTAATTAGCTGATAGGTAAATTTATTTCTTTTTTATTTTTGTGTGTTGGTTTTAAAAATTTATTATAAACTTTTCATATAAATTTTAAATACAATTAATTATAAAATTTTGTAAAATAAAATATATTTTATCAATTGTATTATTATTATTAGGGGAGCGAGAGGCTAGTTGCAACACTGCAGTTTAAAGGATTTTTTTTTTCCCAAATAATTTAAAATTATATAACTATAATGATAACATGCAAGCTGTAAAAAAGGGGTTGCAATTTTAAAAAATTGCAAAATTGATTTATAATTGTGTTTTTTCAATATAAAAGTTTTTTTGTGTACAACTGTAAACTCAGCAAAACATCACTGAGCCAATTTAAACAAAATATTTAAAAAAACTATATTTAAAACAATACAAAAAATGGTAATTATATTATTTTATGTGTTAATTATTTAAAGATTATATTTTTAGAAATGTCACAATCAACTAAAAGAAAAAAATCAAGTTCAGAATTCAACCATGCCAAAGAGCAAAAGGTTACGAAGGAAGCACCCAAATCACTTACTAAAATTAGAATTTTTTTTTGGAAAACTGAGATCTACTCCAAACACTTTTGACATAACACCAGCTGACAGTGGTGATAATGTAGCACAAAAATCTGGCAGTACAGCTCAACAATCTGAAATTGATGGTGATACAGCTCAACAATCTGACATTGATGGTGATACAGCTCAACTATCTGACATTGATTGTAATGTAGCTCAACAATCTGGCAATGATGATAATACAGAACAACAAGGTGATACTTGTGCTTATCTTTGTTATTAGGTTGAAATTTTAAACCTCGAAACACTGTTGACACCTGATAAAAAAAGTGGTGTCAACACCACTTTTTTTATCAGGTGATGGAAAAAGCAACATTTCCCCATTAAACTACTTGATAAATAGCCATACTACAGTAAGGAAAAAAATGGTTTATCTGTGGTGCTTGTATTTTTTCTTTCCCAGCTGGTAGTAAGGAAGGTAAAGGGCAATTTGTTTTGACTATAGCTTATGAATGGAAAAATTTAGTAAAGCATCTTGCCAAACATGTTTCAAATAAATACCATTTGTATGCGTTGGAGTATTTAGATAATGCACAGAGAATATGCAACAATCCCAATACACAAATACACAAAAAGCTTGATACAATATTGCAAGAAAGAATCCGCTTTAAGAAACACATATTTGAAGATTGCATTATTGAAGCAGTTTTTTTTGGGGGGAAACAAGGTCTGGCATTCTGTGGATCTAACAAAAAGATATCTAATACTAATACGAGTGTCAATTAAGTAAATTCTATTGCATTGCTTCAGCTTCTTGCAAAACATAATTCAGAACTACTACATCATCTCAATTCACCAAGACTAAAGAATACTACATATCTTTCTGAAAAAGTCCAAAATGAACTTATTGACATTGTTGGTTGTTGTATGATTCAAGCTGATCTTCGCTTAGAAATAAAAAAGGCCAAGTTTTATACTCTTCTGTTAGATAAAGTATCCTTACACAACAAAGAAAAGGTGGTAATTTCAATTCGATTTGTTGACTTCAAAATTTTATTCGAGAAGAAGTTCTTGATGTTACTCCAGCTAATAGAATTATAGGTCGTGCTATAATTCTATTAGCTGCTATAATTCTGCTATAATTCTATTCGAATTATATCATTTGACAAAGAAATGGCTCTTAGACCATGGATTAGAACTTAAAAATCTTTGTGGCCAAGGTTATGATGGAGCCACCAGCATGGACATGGTTTGGCGAATGCTATTTTGACAGACAATAGCTTAGCATTCTATGGACATTGTCAAAATCACTGCCTAAATCTAGTTATATCCCATAGCTGCGCCATCCTGCAAATACATAACATTTTAGACAAATTAAAGGCTGTAACAATATGGATTAACAATTAGATGTAGATTGGTCAAGTTGGACACTGGAAGATTGACGAAAAGTTCTGTCTTACAAAAAATCTCTACAAAACTTTGAATTCATTTATACACTACTAACATCATATCTGAGGGCCACAGCTATTTCTTTACAAGGCCGAACACAAGATGTTGTGGACGCATATAAAGTAAAGGAAGTTGTATTAGAATTAAAACATAGATGTGATGCTCAGCTTCAACAATTATCTAATTCCATCTTCACACATGCTGTAAGAACAGCATTTGGGCATTGACGTGGTAGTTTAACAGCAAACTTATTGTCAGAACACTCTAGCTGATACTCCAAATGAGGTTTGTCAGCTTAACATTCTGATTCCTTATTTGGATTACATTTATCAGACCTCCAGTTAAAGTTTAGTGAACAATCTTGTCAAACTATAAAACTATTGTATGTTGTGTGTGAAAATGAATCTCAAGCTTCAATGTGTGGCATAATCAAAAGTCTTAAAGATGTTGTCAAAATCTATAGTAAGAATCTACCTCTCCCAGGATTGCTTGAGGAAGAAATTATTCGCTGGAAGAACCTTTGTGATAAATTGGCAGACCCAAAACCAAAAAATTTACAAGCTTCATTGATGAAATGCGATAAGCAAGCTCTTCCAAATGCAAATACACTCTTATGCATTGGCTGTACATTTCCAGTAAGGTCTTATAAATGCAAGAGATGTGCATCTGCGCTTTGCAGATTTTTAAATTATATCAGAGCATCCATGAAGGATGAGCGGTTAGAAGCACTTACACTAATGCATGTGCAACGTGATAAAGTCAAAGCATTAAACAAAACAGAAATCGCAAAGAAGAATGGAGCTGCCATCCTTAACCTTATAAAAACAATTTTTACTGCAATATTTTATTGTATCTTAATTAATTTGGTTTTCTAATTATTTTTTTGTCACATTTTAAAATGAAATTGTTCTCTCTATTTTGAATTATTGTATGCAATTTTATGCCTAATTGGTGCCTTAAAAAAAAGTGCTACCCTTTCAAGATATTCTAGATATGGGCCTGATCAACAAGTTAAGCTGAAATTAATGTCAGGTCACCTCTTGACAAAATATTCAAATAATGTGTGACTTGTGAATCGATTGTAGGATGCAAAAATAACACATAATGTTATTTTTCAAAACTTTTATATCAACTTTTTTTGCAATATACCCAGCAATATACACTGCAACTTAACGAGATTCATCAGAAAGTATAATTTTTTTTAAATTAGTATCTTTTTTTTTACTTAAAAATTCCTCTGAACATTTCATTTCATTAGCTTTGATATTATTTTCTATAATATTGATGCTTTTTTTTACAAATTTTTTTAATTTTATTGTTCTCTAACTACATAAAACACCATTCAAGCTTACTAGAAACCTGCCAACACACATTTGGCGATATTGGCCAAACGTCTTTCAATAGGTCACTTTGGAAAGGAGCAGTTTGAAATAAAATCAAAACCATTATTTAAAAGGTCTTCTATTAGTGATGCTTGGCATAAAAGTGTCCTTTATAAACCTGATGTTTGAGCTGATAAGGTAAAGTTTTCACAATTAGAAATTTTTATAGTTTACCAAGTTAAAAGCCATTGCTCCACTGGACGCAGAAACTCAGGCTTTTTTTCATCTTTAACTTTTTCGGCATGGTATTTGAAGATTTCGTTCACTGGTGTTTGATGACTTTTGTAAAAATGCAAATTATTACATTGGATTATGTGTTAAATAACCAGCAGAATTAAGGTCGACATTCGACAATGCCAACCTACCTGCCACCCTAAAAGTGTTTAAGGTTGGTAAAAAATCCCCAACCTCATTTCTATGTTTAATGGTGACCCTTTTGTGTCTAATTTTTTTTTGCCAACCTGATGCTGACCTCTAACAGTTTGAGATCAGCAACTTATTACTGACTTCATTTTTACTAATTCCGAAGGTTGGATAGCAATGATAAAGAAAATGGCTTTGACTCTTCTGTTGGTGGTATGAGTAATGGAGAACAGGAGTTTGGAAGCAAAAGACGAAACTGTAAAGTGTGCTACACTCCAAAAGATAAATAAAAGATTTTTTTCTACTTTGATGCACCTCAGTGCAACATCGCCTTGCACTGCACTGCAGCAAAAAACTGTTTTGCAATATGGCATAGCTGAGATTTTCATATAAATAAATAATTTAAGTATTTACTTTAGAAGTATGATAAAATTTTTAGTGTTTTTTGTATTTTATATAATTATAATATTATTTTACCCCTTTTTTTGCGAATATACCCCAAAACAATGAACCACCTGCCAGGCCATAATAAGTAACGTTAACCAAATTATTTTGGAATTCTGATTGCCAATACATTAGGCTATTTTTTTAATATATAGTTTTTACTTAAGACTTCATCATAAACTTCTAGATCTATATTAAAGTATTTCTAAAATCTTTTAAAAAATTGCTTCTTTTCCTCTATTGAGAATTTTAACACCATTATGGACAAAAAAATTTTATATAGATATGTTCAAAATTTAATAAGCTTTTCAATAACATTATACACTTAGGACTTTTACTTTTAAAGATATTTATGTTATTGTAAGTTTCTATTAATAAAGATTGTTTTTGTAAGACTCCGTAAAGTTGCTATTTTTTGCCCGTGCCAAAACTGTTGATAGCTTAAAGTCGATTTGATGTTCTAAGTCGATTACTAAAGCAAAATCGGTTTTTTGAGTTATAAATTATCTACTACACATTGAAATTATGAAGAAAACTATATATATCTTTACAATTTGGAAAATAAGATTTTATAGCGGCAATTGCAGTTTAATAAAAATTGTCAGGTGCAATCTGAACATTCTGTTTGAATTTGCCTGGGTGTAAAACTTTAGTGTAGATTCTAGGAGCTTTTCTTAAATATGCATCCTTTTTATGAACATCAAGTTTCCAGGAAATTTTACTAATAATATCTTTAAAAAATAACAAAAATTTAATGCAGGAAAAATAAATATTTTTCTGTTTAACAAATTATTTCTAACATTTTTTATCATATGTACAGTATCGAAAAACAAACTTTTTGCCATTATAAACAAACTTTGAATATCTCAATTGTGTATCTTCAATAATTTTGCGTAGGTTGAAACATTAGCATGGTTATAACAATAGCTCATACTCTTAAACTTATTTCAAATAATTAAGCAGCTTATCTTAAAAAGCAATTAAGCAATTTTATTTTTTAACCAATTGCTGCTGATTTGGGTGACTGATGAGGCTTTTATAATGCATAATGCATTTATACATTTTAATTTTTTTTAAATCATAAAACATACAATACTTTTATAAAGTTTGTTCTCATCATTGGTGCCAATAAATTCTCCTCCACAATACTCTGCACATTTTTAAAGTTCATTTCATCAAACAAAAAAGTTATATTCTTTGATAAACTTTTATTTTCCATTAATATTTTTGCAACTTTATTGAATTTTATTTAAAAGGAAAATAAAATGTAAGAAACATTTTTCCAAAAGAATTTTATAAGATTACAGCAAGCATATTGGATAATATTAGCTGATTAACTTACTTTTTTTTGAAATTGGTGTTTACTAAGCTCCAAAAAACAGAAATTTTTCACTCGTCTTTAAAGACAAAGATACAGGAAAACAATTTAAAAACAATTTTACATGTAAGTCTTTATCAATCTTAATGCATTAATCTTAAAGCATTCTATAACTTCTGGCAAATAATTAGAGATGCCTCTTTTACTTACACTTTTTTTACTTACACAATTTTTATGAAAAAGTAAAAAACATAAAATATTTAAATTGTTCAAATTAAATACACATTTCCGAATAAGAAATTAATTTTTTTGAAATGATTTTTACTTTATGATGCAAGTTTATTTTTAATTTAAAAAAAGTAAGTTATGTAAAAGTAGGTTACATCAAAAGTAATTTACTTTTACATGTAAAAGTAATTCACACAAAAAAGCTGTTTACTTTCACATTTAAAAATTAATTACTTTTTAAATTTCATTACATAATATAATAATAATTCCTAAAACTGTAATTTGCATTGACATGTAAAAGTAATTAATTTAAAAAAAATTATATTACCCTAATTTAATAAAAAAACTTGAATTGCATATAAATGAATTGCATAAAAGTAATATGCAACCAAATGTAAATTAAATTTACAAATAAAATAATATTTTTTAAGTAGACATTTTTTTATTTTTTAAGTTATTTCAAATTGTTATTAAAAATGAATTACATGAAATAAAGTTTACTTTGCATAAGCTTACATTTACATTTTTACTTTGCATAAGCTTAAATTTTATAAAATTTTTAAAGTAAATTAAAACTAAATTAAATAAATTATTTTAAAATAAATTATTGTAAATTTAATTAAATCTATATTTAATAAGTAAATTTACTTATATTCAACAATTTGAGAGGATCTTGTTCAACAGTAATGCAAAAAAGTAAAACTTTAAATAACTAACATTTAGTTTGCGGTAAAATTTAGTATGCAGGGTTTTAAAATTTTGTCTCTTTATAGTTTAAATATATCAATATTGGGTTTCTGCCCATGATTTAAAACCCTCTTTAGTCCCTGTTCATGGTAGTTTTGGCTATAAAAACCATTCTTTGAATCAAATCATCTCAAAAATAGTAGGGGTGGAACAATGGTTCAAGTTCTGGCATAGAACCAATCCAAGGTTTGATGATGGCTCAAGTTCAATAAGCAACATTGGTAAGGAAGAATGCAAGAACTTCTTAGTTAAATTCTCTTTGGCGGTGCTCTGTGAAGAAACTGTAAGGACTTCTGGAAGCACCTTAATAAGCACAAAAAAAAAGAAGAAAAAAAAGGAAAAATTTCAATCCCTGGCCAACCATTCGAAAGGTCTGGAATTCAGACAAAGCTGAAACATGGCAGTAAGCAGAAGGCACACATACCCATGGAAGACTCCAAAGAGTAGACTATTTGAAAGAAAATAAATTGACATAATTGTTAGTTCTTTTTTACAAGTTTTTTGTGTAAATGTTTTTATTATTTAAAAACTGAGGGAAAGTTTAAACCAGTCCCGGATTATGGGGGCTATAACCCCATGCCCCGCAGATTTAGGAGCCCCAAACTTTTTTATAGGACTCTATATTTGTAAAGTTTTTTTGCCACTTTGATACAAAAAATGCCCACCTGCTCAAGAATATTCCCAGACCCTAGTCTTGGTTTAAACAACTACAGTATTTTATATAGTCATGAAAAATTTAGAACTTTTTATGTAAATATCTTTATCTGCACGTAGTATCAGTGGCCTAACTACTGCAAGGCCAGTTTTTTTTGATACTCCCAAGCCATCGGCAGGGAGTACCAAAAAAAACTCTAATTTTTTCAATACACTTTGAAGATAGTTGTTTTGAAAAATCGATCGGAATGTCAGTAAGTATAGTGGAATTAACAGTAAAGAAAATAACTAAACTTGCTCCTAACTCTGTTCCTTTAATATTTTCTTTGGTCAAAAATTTGTTAAAAGTAAGAAATTTTATATATTTATGTAATAATTTGAAGAAACATTAAAAATAATTTTCTACTTATTCTTCAATTTAATGATTTATTCAGGTAAATTCTGCCATTCAAACAGATGAAACATTACCACACTCTATATTACTCTCTACCATTGCAATCCAAACTGTGAGTGGCAAATTTGATGGCGGCAAAGATGATGACAAATTTGAGATAATGAAAGCATATCTGATTTTTCTTCGGAAAAATCCTTGAATGATGAAAACTATTTTGCATCAACAGATGACTTTAATTCAAGTGATAAGGTAGGTAACAATCAGAATAGCAGACTCAACGAACTATGCAATGATCGTACATTGTTTGTTTTTGAAAAGAATTAGTTTGAACTTTTAACTTGTTGTATAAAGTGTGGTATTTCTATTGATCCCTCAATGATTAAAAATATAATAAAACAAGGATCCTTGCTTCATTTAAAAGTGACTTGTTTAAATAAGTGTGAAGTAGAATGGAAGTCTCAGCCAGCTGTTGGTGGATCAAAAGGTCTTGGAAATTTATTTTTAGCAACTTCTATTGCATTTGCTGGTATGCAAAATATTGCTAAATTTGAACGTTTTGCCTACACTGCCAATTTGAAGTTTATTTTGGATACCACATTTATTATTACATAAAAAGGACTACAATATGCCAGTTTTTCAACATTAATGGATTTTCGAGTGCTGAAAAATGATTTAAATGCTTCTTAAAAAAAAGACAGTCATACTCGTTGTTGATGGCAGATGTGATTGCAGTATTTAGCCTGGTCACAGTGCTAAATATTGCATTTACACATTTATGGAACTGGGGCATGTCTTTGACACATCTACAATTTCTGTAACAGAACTATTCAAATTGTATAGAAAAATAAGGTTTCATGAAGTTGCTGATCATATTGCTAAAAGAATGGGTAATAATTAATTTTATATCAACTGATCAGCATCAACAAATTCAAAAGTTGTTAAAAGTTGATCCTCGGTTTAAAACCATAAACCACCAGTTCGATCTGTGGCTAAATCCATTTGTAAAATAATTAATAAAGCGTCAAAAGTCTAGGGCCGTGCACAGCTAATTGATTGGTTACAATTTATAGTGAACCATTTTTGATGAAGCATTAAAACATTTATTTAAAACCCCAACAGGATTCATGGCACTCAGGGAAAACCAGGGAAATGTTTTTAAATTCTGAAAAATCAGGGAATACCTGGAAATTTCAGGAAACTTTTTTTGAAAATTTTTAAAATCAGGGAAAACTCAGGGAATGTTTTTTAGTTTTATATAAGATTATATGATAGATACAAATTGTTATTTTTGAAAATATATATTTTATATTTATTGAACTTTTATGGTTTTGTTTCCTTATTAAACTACTTTTTATTATTTAAAAACTTTCCTTTAACAGATAGCATCAATTAAATAAGAAGTATTTAATTCCTTTAAAAATTATAATAAAATATTTGGGAAACAAGGAAAATTATATACTTTTCACCACCTGAACTCAGGGAAAAAGTATTTGAAATCAGGTTAAGATCAGGAAATACTTGGGGAAAACTCAGGGGAAATGGATTTCTAAAACTGTCATGAACCCTTCCCAAACTAATGTATGAAAAAAAATTTTCTATTCTGTTCCATGTCCGAAATATACATGAATGGGGTGGATCTTAGTATTTTATAAAATGTGAACATAAACCATATACAAAGGAAGAGGAAGAGAAACAAGATTAAATTCCAACTCTTACTCTTATAAATTTTTAGTTAATTGAATAAAAAATAAAACTCTGAAAGATGTGATGAAATATCTTACTGAAGCAATTCATACATCTAATGTCGAGGATTTTAATAACTTATTGCTTAAGAACATACCAAAACAATATAATTTTGTATAGTTATGTAAAGTAATTTACACTTAAAAGTAATTCGCTTTTTTACATCAAAATAAGTAAAAGAGCCATTCCTAATCATCAATTCAAGTTTATAAAAAACAACATAATCATCATATTTTGAAACAGTATATCCTGGAGGGCTGTCTATCTCATTGGTGATTCTAAAATTAGTTAAGATTTGTTCATTAAATTGATTAATATTCATCTTCTTGAAAAATCCTTTTTTAAGAGAATTGCTTCATAATTAAATAGGAATTAAAGTTGTAATTTCTATAGAATCTGGATTAATAGTAGGAACTGGTTTTAAAATTTAATTCAAACGAAATCTTTTACTTTGTTCACCCTTAAAAGTATATTGTCAAAATGCTTTACACAGATTATAGATGATGAATTCAGTTGGCAGTTTTCTCTGTTCACAAATCGATTCCATTTTTTTTTTTTATATCTTCGCTTGTTTGAAAAGAAATACAGGAGTTGATTGATTACCTAAATAAGTAGATTGACATTCAATAACACAACATTTTTTACCCATATTGCACTAACAGCTTTGCGTATAATGGCCTTCTATTTTTTCAGCGAAAATATAGAATATTAGGCTGTGTATTTTAAATAGGAATTTTTAGGCGAATGTGTAACATACTTTTAGATGTATTTAAGTTCCAAACTGCAACAAGCTGCTTATATTTTGTTCATTAGTTGCAGACAGTAGTAGCTAATTAGAAAGCTTAATCAGTAAAGACTTGTGGATGAATAAAAAAAATACTAGTAACCCTCATTTTGGCATGTTTAGCAGTTTTCAGATTTTTTCTAAAGTTGAGGTTATAAGTTTTCTCTAATATGATGCAAGTTATTAAAAACCACTTTTTGGTTGATCAATTTTGATTGATCTATCCAGATAAAAACACTAAAAATATAAAAACCATTTTTTGATTGATTTTGATTGATCTTTCCAGAAAATAATTCTAAGGTTTTAAACTAGGCTATTATTTCATTTGTAAATTAAGAGGGGCTACTGTGTTGTGTTTAAAAGGTTATAATTTCTAAACTGTCGCACTTGTAAGTTTAAAATTTTAAATTTAACTTATCTACATAATGCACATAATAATATATAAAAATCAGAAAATTAAAGATTGAAATTAGAGAAAAAGTGTCCTACAAAGTTTTCTAAAAATTAGTTGAAATATAATAAACTAACTCTATATACAAATTCTTTTGTTTACTTTGTTATTATTTTGTTTGTTGATACATATTTAACATTAATAAAATGCGTAATTATAACAGTTAATATAAATAAGAAGTGTAAGAATAAAAATTCAAGTTTTACTTGATAAGTTATAAAAAAAGTTATAAAAACACTTTATTATGATAGCAACCTTGTTTTATATACTTGATAAGTTATAAAAACACTTTATTATGATAGCAACCTTGTTTTATATACTTGATAAGTTATAAAAACACTTTATTATGATAGCAACCTTGTTTTATATACTTGATAAGTTATAAAAACACTTTATTATAATAGGTTACAAAAAATTTTTATTTTGGTAGGTAACAAAAAGATTTTATCTGTGGCTCTAAGTAAAAATAATTTTGAAAAGTTTTTACGGGAATTGCTTCTCATTCGTCAATACAGAGTTGAACTTTATAGAAATAAAACTGGAAAATCTAACCAATGGGATCTTGTTGGAAAGGTTTGTTTCTGTTTTTATATGTTTTTTTTGCTTTTTGGCAGTGTCTCATGTATTTTTTTGTTTTTTTGATTTTTTTGCAGCATAATTTTGATATGTAAGTTCTTATAAAATTTTAATTTCTAACTGCAACACTTATAAATTTCCAATAAATTCACTTTTAATAAAAGTCTGTTTAAAATACATTTCTCTTTACAAATAAAACCTCATTCGTGATAAAATTCTTTTTAAAGTACCTTTTTTCTTTTAACAAAAAAACTAAGTAACAAGAAAACATCCTTGAAATACCTTCTTTATTTTAGCAATAAAACTTCTTTTAAATTTTTATTCTTTTTCATAAAACTAAATTCTTGGTTAATTTTCTTAATTAATTTTTCTTTAATTAATTTTAATCTTAATTAATTTTTTTACTCATAAAACTAAATTCTTAATAAAGCTCCTGTTTAAATATATTCTTTTTTTTTAAAATCCTAATAATGCTTTTTTTCTTCCAAATAAAAATGAAAGATGCATAAATGGATGAAAAAGCCTACATAGTATGTATATGTATATATAGTAAAGTAAAGTATTCTATGCACTTTATATATTTATGTATATATAGTTATATATACATATGTTGGCCAAGATTAAAATCTACATATCATAAGTTAGATGTTGGTCAAAATATTAAAATCTATGGTATGTGTAAATTAGATGTTGGTGATGGTATTGAAATCTAGGTATGTGTATGTTAAATGTTAGTCAAGGTATTTAAGTCTTGTATTAGTTTTTAAGGATTAAATCTGACATAAGTTAAATTAAAATAAATCTAATGTAAATAAAATTAAATGGATCTGAAATAAATTAGATTAAGTGTAATGTTTTTAAATAACGAGTAAAAAGCTAGCGCTGGACCTAAATAGGGGGTATAATTATATTATTATTAGAATTTTTAAATAAGGGGTATAATTATATTATTAGTAGTATTTTTTTCTAAATCAGTTAAACATTAAGTTGCTTTTGAGTTATTATTTGTGACATATTATTGTGAAAAATAATGTTACTTTTACTACTATTGTTTTAGGCTTCACCGGGAAATTTGCAGCAATTTGAAGAAATGCTTTTTGGTAATAATGAAATGTCTGACATGGCTGTTATTTTGAGCATAAAAGTTTCAAGCAATGAAAATCAAAAAGTAAACGTCTTTAAGCCATTTTGAGAATTGTTAAACTGTTTTAATTAAAATCTTTATTTAGTTAAAATAATATTAAAAGTTATTGTTTAAAAATAAATTACACATAACAAATAAAGATTTTATCTATGCTTTATTGATGAATGTTTTGTTATTAATTCGTTTTGTTATTTTTAGCAATCATTATATAAATAATAATAATTAAGAAAAGCAATAAAATATTTTTTCTTTCTCATTTCTTGTATTTTTATATACTAGATAGTCCGGATCTGTAATACGGGTAATGAAAGGTCTGATGCACACCTCCCAATAATTATTTATTTGTTTTAAATAAGTTGCAGAAAGTAAAAGAAAGTAATGATCTAAGCCTCGTTAGAGATCTTTATCTTTTTTTTATTTAACATCTTTGCTTTCAACAAGGCTGCAAGCAGCCACTAATTAAAGTTGGAAGTTACTTAAAGAGAAAAGATAAAGATTGTAGAGCAAGATAACGATTGACTGACGACTTGAAAGATTGCAAATTATGTGAATCAGGAAAGCAAGATGAAGAAAGCGAATTCCAAAGAACTGATGTTCGAGGAAAAAAACTAGACGAATAAGCGTTTTTGGAGCACTTAGGAACAGTCACAGAAAAAGGATGACACTTAATTGAATGACGAGTAACACGAGAATGAATTTTAGTAGATGGCACAAAAGATGCTAGCTCTTTAGAGCAGTGCCCATTATAGTATTTGTAGAAAAGAGAAAGAGAAGCAACATTACGACAATGTGATAATGGTTGGAGGTTGGCTGCAAGAGCAGGTCCAACTATGTTTACAATGCGTTTTTGCACCTTGTCTAAAAGAGAAATGGCATCGTTACAAGATCCACCCCAGATATGGCAACAGTATTCCATACAAGGCCGGATTTGAGATTTATAGAGATTGAGAATAGAATCTGAAGTAAGAAAGTGACGAGCTCGATAAAGAGATGCAGCCTTAGCAGATGCTAATTTTGCAACTGATTTGATATATGGTTTTTAAGAACGATTGGAAGTAAGAGTTAATCCTAGAAGATGAAGAGTAGGTGACTCATCGAGTACATCACCGTTCATAAATATAAGAAGATCTAAATTATTGCGATAACGATTGGCTGAAAAAAATTGAGTTTTATCTGAATTGAAGTTCAACAACCACTGTGAGCCCCATGCTGTAGCAGAAGTGAGATCCTTTTCAAGCTCAAATGCCCCCTCCAAGCAATCAGAGGGTGTTGGTTTCTTATCACGACAAGAATAAGTGTATCATCAGCAAACAATGCCACCTTAGATGTGAGAATATCTGGAAGATCGTTAATGTAAATTAAAAAGAATATAGGGCCAAGGATAGAACCTTGAGGAACCCCTGAAGTTACATAATAAGAAGAAGAGTGCTGTCCATCGAGGACAACTTTTATGCTATGATTGGAAAGGAAGGATTCAATAATCTTAAAGATGTTGCCAGATACACCCTAAGAAGAAAGCTTATGGAGAATTTTATCAAAAGCTTTTGAAATGTCAAGAGCAATGGCCTTAACCTCTCCACTTAATCTAATGCAAGATAAAACCTATCAGTTATTACTGTTAGCAAATCAGCTGTAGAACGAGAATATCGAAATCTATATTGATGGTCAGAAAGTAAGTTATTAGATTCAAGATAAGAAATTAAGTGTTTGTTAATTAAAGATTCAAAAACCTTGCTTATGATAGGAAGAAGACTTATGGGACGGTAGTTAGACGAATCAGATCGCTCTCCAGAATTTTTGAAGATAGGGATAACAGATGCCGCTTTCCAGCAGGCTGGAAAACAAGACTCTGATAAGCACTTGTTAAATAGTTTTTGAGAGTATAGACGACAGCTCCGGAGAACACTTCTGCAAGACAATAACAGGTATGTTGTCCGGGCCACGAGCTGTAGAAAAGTCTAGGCAGGAAATCACTTTAGATACAGATGCTGGAGTGATATGAATGTCAAGCAATGGATCAATCTGTTTGTTGGCAATATCAGGTAGAATGGAACTAGTGGAATCAAGAGAAGATATTGATGAAAAGTTTTTAGCAAACAATTCGGCTTTGTCTTTAGGTGAGGTGACAAAGTCTGAACCATACAAGAGAGGGGGAATTATAGATTTGCCCTTATTATTGATATTATTAAAGATTCTCCAGAAGTCACGAGAGCCTAATTTTTTAGATGAGATACGAGATTTCATGACCTGAGAATAGCTGGTTTTGGCTTTAGACAAAACCTTTTTACAATTGTTTCTAGCAGTAATAAACAGACGTCTGTTTTCTGGAGAATTGTTTTGCTGATAAATATGGAAGTAACAGTTTCGATTGGCAATCGCAGCAGGACAGTGTGAGGAATACCATGGAGGAGAGTGAGGCTTGACCTGGAATTGTCGAGAAGGAATAAAAGATTCCATGCCAGCCTGAATCCACGAAGTTATGTGAGAAGCACATTTGTCGACAGGAAGATGAAAGATTTTTACCCAAGGGCCATCACAAAGAAAATCACGGAAAGAATCCCAGTCAGCCTTACTGTAGTTGTAAGAGGTTTGATATTAGAGGGATTCAGTTGATGAAGAAGAATAAGATATTAGTTTTAGAGAGATCAAACTGTGATCAGAAGCACCTAAGGGTGAATGTGGAGAAACTGAGCACTGACTAGGATCAGAAACAAGACATAAGTCGAAAAGAGAAGGTAAATGATTCGGATTGTCTGGAAAGCGAGTTGGAAAGTTGACTATTTGAGTTAGGGATTGTGAAAGGCAAAAGTTGTGGGCTTTTCATGCCTGCAGAGTCACTGACACTAGAGCTAAGCCATTCAGAGTGCCACTAAGATCACAAGATGAGACAGCCGAACTTAAATTAGTCTCACTAAGAGCAAGTTGGTCTGGTGAACTTTGCAAGAGATAAGACTCAACAGAAGAAAAGTTACTTTGAAGACCACAAATATTAGTGAATGATAGGTTTAGAGAACTTGGTGATGGTTTTTTGTGTTTTATAGTTTTTAGTACTTTATTCATTTTTAAATTAGATTGAAGAACTTGACTCAAAGCATAGATAGTGCTCAGAACACTGTTTAATAGCCCAAGCAATTGCCTCATTACTATTAATAAACCCTAAGCCGTAAAAAATGGCTCCAAATGTGGCCTCCGCAATGCACACTAAAAGTACATACAGGGACACCATCCATGCGCAACATGGCACTGTTAATACTTTGATATTTTTCAGCTGTTGATGGAATCAGCCTCTCTGAGAGCTACCACAGAGTTCGGGAAACCTGACTACCAGCCGGCCTCAGAACCATAAAACTGAGTTTCAGAGCTGTACCCTCATTAGAAGATAATAGAATGAGTTGCCTAGTCATAAAAACAGAAACACAAGCAAAACCCATGCATTGAGTCAAGAAGATCCAGCATTCAACATCCTAAACTGGAAACAATGTATTAAAGATACATCTGCGCCAGCCTAATAGATGAAGAAGGAGTGCGTGGCTGGTCAACAGATAGAATCTGTTTACCCCATAAGTCTTTGCCTAGGAGGCTTTCTATAAGACAGTAGCCGGGTGCATTTAACATCTGCCCAAGATGAGTATTTTTATCGAGACACCATCTCTTGCCTTTACTTAACCAAGAGCTCCAAGGCAGGGGGTGTTTTAAATCGGAGTTGGCATCTCCTAGTCTTGGCCTAAAAAGGCATATCCTACAAGGCAGCAGGACATGAAGCAGATTGTACTGGGTTACATGTTACCAGTAGCAGGATAACCTGATCTGACTCTAAAAGTAACTATAAACTGACTGTAAAACTACAACAGGATAACCTGATCTGACTGTAAACCTGTAAAACTAAAACAGGATAACCTGATTGTAAAACTGTACTGGACTGTAAAACTAAAACCTGGGCTGTAAAAACCTGGACTGTAAAAACCTGAACTGTAAAACTTAAACAGGATAACCTAATCTGACTGTAAAATCCAAACATTTTAGCAGTAGTGTATATATAGTCTAAAAAGTTTTATTTTTTTTAAGCTTCTAACATAATTGAAATAAAAATTTATAAATACAAAAAAAAATTCATATATAATAAATTCATTTAAATACTAAATATTAGCTTTAAAAGTATTGGTTGAAATTCAAAATGCTGGACTATAGTCATTAAGTTATTTAAATAACATTATTAGGACTCCTATTATTACAATCTATTATTTAGATAAAAACTTTATATTAGTGGTGGAAATAAACCTATCATTTTATATATTTTATTAAATGAACTTTCTAATATTTCTACTATTGAAGGAATAGTATTACATACAGTCTTATATTATTGATGTTAATACTTTTTATTTCTCTTTCATATAAATTTAATGTCATCTTGACAAGGGTTGCAAAAATCAATAATTAATTAATGTAAACTCTTAAATTACCAGTTGGTTCATTTTCTCCCAGATTATTACAACTTAAAAACAGTATTGTGCCAAGTGCAATGTAACCAATTCCAATACCATTTTACCATCTACCATTTCCAATACCAATACCAATACCATCTACCATTTCCAACCAATTCCAATACCAATACCATCTACCATTTCATCTTGCATTGCTTGAGTATATGCATGTAGCATAACAAAGTGAATATATTAAAAGTTGGCCTAATTAAATATTTTAGCTCCTTTAATATTGAAGCTTCAGTTTCATTGTCTATTTATTGCTTTTTTAACTTTGGGCTTTGAAACTTCTGTTCTTTTACTGAAGCCATCTTTCTTTTATTTTATATGGCAGATAAAATTTAATTACAAAAAAAAAGTAAAAAAAAATACTGTTAGCGATATTCGGGCCAAATAATAAAATTGTATTTATATCAACTTGTAAACACAACTTTAAATATATACAAAAAAAAAAACAACTTGTTTTTAGGGAAAACCTATTAAAGAATCCATAAAAACATTTAGTCTTAAATTTATATCTTTAAAACAAATTTATTTAAAATATATAATTGATATAAAGTTAAATATGTAACAAAATAAAACATTTGTATTCTTGTAACATATATCACAAAATAAATAATAATACAACTAAAACACAACATTTGTCAACATTTGTCTCAGTAAACAATTAACGTTGAAGACATTAGAATTTCTGCTGTGAAGGTACTTTTTAAAATCAGTTATAACAGCCGATATCTACAGGATGGGGCAATCAAGCATGGCTTGCTGTAAAGAAAACCATATTAGAATAACTTAAAATTTGTAATGGAATCAACCTTAAAGATTGATCCCATTACAAAAAATATAAAGCCAAATTTAAAATCTTATTCAAAGAGCAAATTTATTAACAACAATAAAGATTTATTGATTTAAATAAATTTTATTATAATAATACCAAATTTTGTTTTTTGCCTTTTACAATAAATAGCAGTTCAGTAAAGTAATGAAACTAACTAGAATCATTTTTAACAATAGACCCCTACAGAAAAGTAAGCCTACAGTATAATATGACTACAATTGCGTAAAGAAATAGAACATAGCATAAGGTGTTTGTAGGTTCACATTGTATTACACTAAATATTACCCAAAATATGTGTTTTCTAAAAAATTATGAGAGGCAAGACAACAGAACCTAGATATACAACAGTAAATCCTCTTGGGACTAAATGCTGTCACAACTCTACTCAATACACCGCTTGTCTGGCAAGGTTGACAATCTTGGTCTACAGCTGGCTAGCATAACAGTCTAGCTCTACATTCTATGTAAGTCACTTGCTTGGTTTCCTTTTTAAAACATCAACATCAATAAAATTATTTTGAAAAGCACAAACTTTTGAGTACCATTGCATAGCCAAGTTTTAATAAATTTCTAAATAACTTGAATACATAACCTATTTTAAATTTTAAACAATGATAAGGCATACCTGTAGAAATAAATTGTTCAAAAACTGCACACGAAAGTTATTTCTTTTATTAAGGTCATCAATCTCAATTTAATCAGCATTAAAAAAGGATTGATCTCCTAGTAAAGTTTGAGCACTTGCTCGTTGATTGTCAGTGAATCCATATTAGTTAGTGTTAAAATGACTTGTTTAGCATTATCATCTCATTCATTATCTTTAAATATCTAATTAACAATTAAGTTATTTTCTCTAATAATGCACTGATCTGGTGTTTTAATACCTTACCCTTTAAAAGAACCTTCCTTTTTGACAGGTATTGTTCAACTACTTGTTTTAATAGCCATTGTAAAATTGTCCTTACCCATCGTGTACTCTTATTTTTCAGTTAATGCAAATTTTTGCATTTTTTTTTTAATTTATAGAACTTTTTATACATGCTTTACAACTTCAGCCATCTTTTAACAGCAGACTGTTTGCCTTAAGTCACCACTAAAAAAAATGAATTTCCTACCAAATGGAATGTTTTTGTTGCAAACATATAATGAAAAGTTGTTATAAACAAATTATAAATTGCATTTAAGACTCATTTGAGTATAATGAATTTTTGTCCATGTGGCTGCAGCAGATTTAACACTCTTACTGCTGGTTTCAGATATCAAACAGCTATATATAAACGTTTTCATACCAGCGGTTGTTCAATCTTTAAAAAACAATTGGGAATGTTGATTACATAGGCACTACATAGCTCATGGATTATCCGCCCAATACATAGCTAATAATACAGCATGCTACTGCATTACCTGCTATATAGGTACTATTTTAAGATTAATTTTGAGAAACTTAAGCAGATATGTGATGGAAGGTTTATAGTTAGTTTGCGTAAAGTTGAAAGTTCTGAGAAAATAATCAGCATAGAATCTCTAACTAAAGAAGCTCTGGCACTGAATATATGGTTTAATAATGAAGTACCAGTAAATAATGATGCAATAGACCTATAAACAGCTTTATTTTTCTTACAAAATGAAATTGAAGAATTTGATTTTTGTGAAAGTTCAAAGGAAGTTGTTATTTATGTTGCTGGGTAACAAAAAAAAATAATTTAAAAATGAAAATGTTCTTTGTGTCAAGATCTTCAAACTAACAAAATATCTTCAGTATCTATGGATTTACATTCAAGGGGAGGTTTAATTGAACCATATGAAAGCATGGTAGAATATGTTTGCTCCTTATTTTGCATATTAGACATCACTAAAGAATTGTTATTAACTAAATGTACTAGCAAATTAAAAAGTTCAGCTCTAGCTTTATTTCAACTGTTCAAAAATAACATTTGTTTTATGTGTTCTGACCATTTAGAAACAGAAAGACAGTATATTCACACAACTGTTATTAATATATTTAAAATAATGAACAATCAATTCAAAATGGAATGATTTGAAAAGATGAAGCAGAAGCCTTTAAAATTGACACAACAAAAAATTAACTTATTTTCTTTTCTTTATTTTTTGCTATAGATGCACTTTTGTTTGGTTATGTTTTTCCATAGTTGTATATATTTTTTTTTGGTTATATATTTTATATTTTTTTAGTTATATATTTACTTGCTTTAATATTTGGATAATATTAGTTTTCATCATTAACATTATGAAATTAAATCATAAAAATTAGCCTTATGTTTTTTGGACTTGTAAGCAGCAAGTCCGGCCGTGTATTTAAGTAGGCTGTGTATATTATAATTATAACATATTATAGTAATAGTTTATAATAGTAAATATTGTAATATAATAGTAAATATAGTAATATAATAGTATATATATATATATATATATATATACACACACACATATATATAAACATATATATACATATATATATATATATACAGTATACTTGGCGGGTGATTTGAATCAGCATGGATGTAATTTAATATATTTTCAGGTTTGAAATAAGGTTTAAAAGTGCAGTCACTAAGATTTAGAGTTACGTCGAGGTAGTTGACAATTTGTCATGTTGCATTGTATAGAAATCCGTAGGCAATTGCATTTAAATATTTCGACGATATGCTTTTTTATTTTTTCCATTTGAGGGCCGCTTTTATTACTAAAAACTGCCAAGCTATTGTCACAATATAAACCAACCTCAAACTTGTTATAAATTTTGAAATTTGAAAAAGAAGAAATATTCCTACCAGCTCATAAACCTCTGCACCGTTGAACGCTCCCATGGAAACATTAAATAAACCACTTGATTGCTTTATCCAAACTTGATCATTATTAAAAAGCAAAGACTTTCTTGCATGAAAAATTAGTGATATGTTCTCTTTATTTAATGTTAGGTGTTGCTTTGCAAAATTGATAGAGTTTTTAAGAAGTGTTTCCCTGATATAAGGGTAGAAGTCAATAATATCAAAAGCTAAAAATTTATAAAGGTGTTTATCTTTTACGGCCATAAACCAATCAATAACATTTTGAGAGTTTTTCCATTGATTTAATTGTAATACAATTCTTAGGTCTGTATTAATTTTAGATTTTAGGTCTGTATTAATTTTAGATTTTAGGTCTGTATTAATTTTAGATATTAATATTTACTAATTCTACCAACGTCGTTTTTAGCAGGATTCAATAAACGGACAGTCGGATTGTTTTCAAAATTATCTTTATGGTCTTTTAAGGTGATAGAACAATTGGAAGATGTATTAATGTCAATTTTATTAAAAACTTCTCGGTTTTTCAAAAGACATTTACTAAAGTTTACTTTATTTATTATGTTTGAGTTAGATAATTTGTAGTTTGAAGTGATGGCATTTCTTAACAAGTGGTTATAATCATTTTTAGATAAATTGTAAAGATTGGTTATTTTATCAGCATACATATAAGTTAGATTAGATTTTCGAATATTGTTTATATCTTGTTTTAATTTATTTTGGAAACTGCTGTGTACCTTTCGAAACTTAATGTGTTTTACAAGATCAATGAGTTCATTCTCAAAAGCTAGCATTTCTGTAATTTGTTTTGGATGATCAGATATTATGATTAATTATTTTAAACTCAAAAGTGATTGTAATAAGTTTTTAACTTTTTAAATGGTGGTTACCTGTCATATGATAATGCTATCCTGGCAAAAATCAACAGATGTGTGCCCAGGTACTCTTGGCAACCTTATCTGTCACATACAAAAACAATCTTTATTTTTTGAACTATTTATTCTAACAAAAATAAGGAAAAATTAAAAAACGAGTTTGTGCCATACTTTTGCTCAAGAATAGTTTTTTAAAGAATAATTAAGAACATTTTTTTATTATGAACTGCCATTTATAACCTTTACTTTTAAATCATAAATTAAAAGGAGATTTAAAAAAGTAAAGATGCTGCCAAATATCACAAGATCAATTTTAAAGACACTTTTTTTTGAAGATAAAAAAGTGTTAGAGAAACTTTCTGAAACAGTTTAAAACACAAATGAAGAAATTTTTCTTAATTTCATTACAGGCATGATTAAAAAATATCATTCATTATAGCAACCAATTAAATTTCAGTTTGAAAAATGCAAATAATAAAATCTAAATTTAGTCTTAAGACAAAAATACTCCAAAACTTTGATTGGTTGTGCTTCCCAAGATAAAATGATGTCAGCATGCTCTGGACAAGCAATGTTTCCTCAGAACTGCATCTTTTTGCAACAAAAAAACCCTGGTTTGATGGAAGATATGATGGCGGTATATTTCATGACAAGCACATCAGGCTTGTTGAATAATATAAAAATGTTTTTTTTACTTTTACCTATATCAATTTGTTAACTTGGCTCTTTTCATTTTGTCTCTGATATGAGGTTGCATTAAAAAGTTTTAAAGCATTTAGAAAAAAGTTCAATAAATAGTATGTGTTCTACAAAACTATTAAAGTCTATTTGAAAAATGAGCAAATTTGGAATAAATAAAAAAGAAGCAATTCTGCAGAATTGGCTAGTGCCAAAAGATGAAAAAGAAGAAAGAATATTGCGATATTTAACATTTACTGAGCCACAAGAGGATCAAACTGAGAAAACTGAGCTTTTATAATCAGAACAATTTAAGGTGTCTTCCTGTCAGAATTCTGACAGGAGAAATTAAATCAGGTACTAGTGCTCCAACAGCATTCCTTAACAAATTTGCAAAAGAAGTTGTATTTACAGGTGTTTCTAAAAATATTTCATCTAGAAATATGATACACTTGCTCTCTGACAAAGTAGTTACTTCTGGGGGCAGTTTGACAGATTTCTAGCTTTCTGAATCCATCTGACGTGCAAAAGAAGAAAGGAGCAAGTACAAGTGCAACTAAATATCGAGAAGATAGAGTAAAAGCTGTAAGTCAAAGTAAATTTCAAATAATTTTTCCATCCAAGTTGCGCGCTGATGGAAAAATTTTGTAGGATATTGCTAACAATACAGATCGAAAGAGATATCATTTTGCTGTTCTTGTGAATATCAATAGTGATTTAAAACTTCTTGGCATTCTGCCATATAGAACACAGTATTGGAAAATCATGATGCTCTAATAAACATTTTCAATGTATATATGCTAAGAACTTATATAAAGGATCTGTGCTTTGACACAAGTGCAACTAATACAGGAAAATATTCCGGCACAAACATTAGGTTCCGTCAAACACAGGGTTTAATTATATTACAGTTTGCATGTCGAAGACATGTTTACAAGCTTTGCTGTAAACAACTATTATAACATTATTATAAACATTGGTATAACTTATGTTGCTAAAAATCTGATGTTCAAAGTTTTCCAAGCTAATTGGAATGCAACAATGGAAACTATGGATAAATCAAAGTTCAAAAAGTTTGACAAAGTTGCAGTTAAAGGAGCATATCTAGAAAAAGAGATTGAAGAAACATTTCAGTTTTGCAAATATGCACTTGCCAATATGCACTTGCCAATTAAGAATTTCAAGAGGTGATTATAAAGAACTTACACTCACCTATGTATGTCCAGATGTAAGCTTTAATGTTTATGGTCCGCCATTAGTTTCCCATGTACGTTTTCCCATGCATGTTTTCCCATGGATGATTTATGGCAAAATCTATATATTATCTTAAAATTCAAGTTTTAAGTAATCAGTTGCCCTACCAATTGACAGCTTGTTTACAAAAAGGGAAATCAGTAGAATGGCAGAAATCATTTCTATTTTTTATACTGTGTGATTTTGTGCATTTCTCTTTAGTTCCTCTGCAACTTTTCAAGACATAAAAACATATTGGCAGATGGTCCAGTGAAAAAATTGAATAATCATCTACTAGAGAGAATTGAAAGATTGAAATGATGGAGAGACATGCAGTATTTAGATCAAATCTTGATTCCATTATGTCTCATAAAGAACTTGAAGAAAACAAAAAAAGAAAATTTGTAAAAGTTCTTTTCTCACAACCTGTTCCTCTATACTATGAGAAGTCTGAAAATTCAATCCTTCTACAAGATCTAGACTTAATCCAGAAAAAACCATCTAGTTTATCACAGTTTGATGGTAGGAACTCGTTTATTTTCAGTCTGTTAAATTAGAGTGAAGATGATGATAAACCTTGGCTAAACTGTTCTTTATCTTTCTAGAACTTTGTTGACCAAATTAAAAACTCATTGAATTTGTTTGCCATCTATAGTAGTCATCAGCTGCTCTGAACAGGCAATTAACCTTGTGTCAGAGTTTGTTATCTCTGTTCACAATTAAAAAGACAATAATATTGAATGTTCAGCAAAGTAGGGATAAATTCAAGGAGTTCAAAAAAGTACAAACAACGCAGTCTGGCAAAAAAAAATAGGGCGCTTATAAAGTATAATTCATAGATTAGTTAAGAAAAATTTGTTGATTTATAGTTATACAAACTGTGTTTAAAGAATATTTTTCTTGATTGATTTATTATTGTTGACCTAAACAATCTTGTTATATATTTTTCTTGATTGATTTATCATTGTTGACCTAAGCAATCTTGTTATATATTTTTCTTAGCTGAAAATTTTTCTTTAACTAACCCAGCTACTTGAGCAAAATTAAGTTTTTGCAATAAAATGTATATTTTGTAGTGCCTATATGAAAATCTAATTAAGCTTTATGTAAAAATAAAATTTTAAGGCAGATGGTACATAAACATTTTGTAAAAAAAATTAAAAAGTTAAATGGGTGAAGGGGGAGGGGGGGAAGAAAGCTAACCCTTTGCCACCCACATTAAATCAATGCACTTTTTTGAAAACTTAAATTTACAATTAATTCCAAATTAATACTAAAGTGTTTTAGAGTTCATAGAAAAAAAGGTGTTTTTTTTTATGTTTAAAGTTTACGCTTTTTGATTTTAAAATGGGGGTGTTAGGGCACAAATTGTAATAGTGGTACCTTAAAAATGGATTTGAAAATTTTTTCACCATGAAACCATTTTTTTTGCCATGAAACCATTTTTATATAACCAGTCAACTAACTTAGGTGGTTAAGATTTAATTTGAAAATTTTTTGAAAAATGATGCTCCCTAATAGACATGTTGTTATTTTAATATATTATGTTTTATATTTAGTTAATAGGTGCAGCATTTGTTGACCTTACTGAAAGAATATTGAATGTTTGTGAGTTTTGTGATAATGATCAGTTTACTAACCTAGAGGTAAATATATTTAAAAGATATTTAGTTTTGATTTTTGGAAAATTAATAATTTTTATAGTTTCTTTGTTAATAAACTCTGGCAATATTTAAATAATTTGTGAGTAGCAAAACCCTTTAAAGATTGCAAAATGCATTTAGTAAAGTTTTTTTTTAAATTGTATAAAGTTTAAAAACAAAGAATTGAAGAAATTTGAAAAACTTTATAAAGGTTTTTCATCTTAACCAACTTCCTGCAATAACCGAAAACTTAGTTGATGTATGTACACTGTCTATCTCTAAATAATTTAGTCTATTAGACAAAAACAAGAGATTTAAAGAAAGAATTAATATAATAAAAACAATAAAAAAGCAAAAGCATTCTAAATTAAAGAAACAACTATTTTGTCAATAAAATTTTGTCTTTAGAAATTTTTTTAAAAACAATTAAATGAATTATCCGAGGCAACTTGGACCAAATTTAGAGACATATTGGAAGTTAGTGGTTAGGCATGTGATAATGATTATGTAGGGGAAGATAACTAAGGGGCCTTTGTCCCCCTTTTTTTTGGTTTAAGGTTGGGTTCATGTAGCCCTTAATGTGAGGCTAATTGAACCCATTGTGTAAAAATTATGTTTATATAGTTTATTAAATATAACACATAAACACCATAGAAAGAAAACGAATGAGTATTGCAAATATTAATAGTATAATGAAAGTATAATAAGATTTGGTATGCTGTTGTTGTTGATACCTAGTAGTATGTAATAGTACACTAATTGTCCAGTTCCTCGATTGTAAAAAGACTAAGACATTGCTACTCTGTTTTATTTCATTGATTTTATAGTAAAGTATCTAGAAACTATTTGTAATCGTTATTTGTTATCGTTTGTATGCGTTGTTGAAACTCAAACATCAAAAGATTTTACCCTACTAACACCTATAATGCTAGCAAATTAAAGCTTTTTATTGCAGACTAGTCATCTGACTGATTGTTTGTTATGCTATAGCAGCCCTGACCCTCATGCTGTTTCTACTAAATCTCACCAATAACTGAAGATATCTTCTAATAAATTTTACATATTCGACTCCTGGGCGATTTCCTTTAAAACATTAAATGTCAGGCTCCAATCTATCTAGATAGGATTTTACAATAATTTGAAAATCAAGTAGGGTCAGCGGGCATTCATAAGAAGAAACTTTATTCAAATGATCACAAAATTTTTGTTCTTATGATATTAAGACAACTGGATGCCCTGCAGGTTTCTTCGTGGTTTTAAAACATCTATAATAATATGATTTGAATGCTGAAATGGCTATTTCTAAATTGTTCTTTGACAAATTGTTGACCCTTATTTCTGCTTTTAATATTAATTCATGCTTGTTCTTAGTTCTGAACTGTATGATCTTTATATGATCTTTATATGATCTTTATATGTTCTTAATCTTGGTTTTCTTTTGTATTTTCAAATTTTTTTGTAAAAATTATGGTATTAGATAGAAAACGCTAAAAGTTTTAACAACAACCATAACTAATAACAAAAGTTTCAACAACAGCAATAATTTAACAGCATTTAGGTATGCATTTTGTAAGATGTATAAATAGAATACATGGTTAATGTATTTTATTTATACATCTATATATATTTTGTATCAATAAGTTTCATGTGTCAATTGCAAAAAATATAAATATTAAAATGTTCTTTTTTTTTCTGTTTTTTTATTTTATTTTTTAACACTAAAAACATTTTTGTGCACCAAAACTAAAAAATATAGAAATGAAAAGTTTTTTAGTTATTTAACCAGCAGTTTAAATTCATTGTTTCTAATTTTATGGAAGCAATTTTTTTTTTTTTTGATAACCAAGAAGAATAGCTTGTTAAAAAAATGTTTTAAAAAAAACTAGAAGAATTATAATGAATTAAAAGATGATAAAAGTTCTATCTTTATTATTATTCTTAGTTTTATCTTTGTTATTATCATTTCTTTGTCGTTTTTTTTTAAATTTAACTCTGTTATTCAACTAGCATAAATATTTTGTTGCTAAAACACTTTTCTAACATTTTTTTATTTTATTTAAAAGCGTATTTAAAACCATTTATTTTGAAAGTCTATTATTTTAAAATGTGTAATAGCAGGTTTTAGGCTGTGTGATCAGCGCATGACTACACACTTATAATCAAGTTTAGGCATGTTTTTTGATTACTTATTGCTAAATAAAGGTGTGCACAATGGCATATGATTGCATGTCATTTAAGTAAAGCTTCTATTTATATAATTTTATAGGCATTTTTACTGCAAGTTGGTGTTAAAGAATGTATTGTCACTCATCAGGATTGTTCTGACAATGGCGGAAAACTACAACAAGTTTTACAACGTTCAAATGTTTTGATAACTGAGCGAAAAAAAAGTAGTTTCTAATTTTTTTGATATAAAGTTATATATATGATATATTTAAAATAAACATTTCTTAAGTCACTAAAATAAAAACTCCAATTGTTTGATGTTTTATGAATTTCTATTATTTCTTAGTTTAACCATCTTTCTTTAATTTACAGGTGAATTTCAGTCAAAAGATATCCATCAAGATCTTAACAGACTTTTAAAAACTTCTTATGGTTCGAGCAATGCGTTACGTAAGTCATTTTTATTTATTATGTTTTTAATTAACACATTACACAAGTTTTAAATCAAAGCGCAAACACTGCTTTAATTGTGTAACACAATGGATTTATTAGTTTACATTTCAAGTCTTCTGTCTACAGTTTCCTTGCAGCCTTGTTAGGATTGAATTAAAATTAAAAAAGAAAAAGAAAATGTAATTGATATTGCAGGGTGGCAAATGGTCCTTGAAAATCTTGAAAACCTGGAAATGTCCTGGAATTTGATAGGTCCTGGAAAAGTCCTGGAAAACACCACTTTTAACTTTTTTTTGAAATAGTTCAATTATTCATTATCATGTTTTTACCTTTTACAGAAATATTAATAATATTGTGTAGATTTCTACTGAGTTTATTAGTTATGTATTTTCTGAAATGCAAAAAAATCTTTGTTAACTGTTACAGTTAGTATTTTTAACATCTAGTAATTATTTAAAAAATATAATATATAACGCCTAAGACAAAGAACTGTCATTTTTAAACAGAATGGCTACACAACAAAAAGTATTCTTCAGTAAAATTTTGTATTTTAAATTCTAAAAAAGCAATATAATATATGTCTAAGACATAATAAATATAATATATAATGTCTAAGATAAAGAAATGTAATTTTTAAACAGAATGGCTATATAACAAAAAGTATTCTTGGGTAAAATTTTGTATTTTAAGTTCTAAAAAAGCAAGCTATAGTTGGTGCAGAACAGATATTTGTATTTCTAACATGGCAGTATCTGCCTTGGGTTCTCATCCAACTGGTAAGAAGCATAAATTTAATGCAAATACACATGCAGCAGATATGTTCTTTACTAGTAGTTAATTAGTTTTTTATTTTAAGTTTTTTTAACTTTAATTTAAATATATGTTTTGCTGAATTTTGGAAAGCTTGTAGCAAATTAATTGGCTGTGTTCTATCAGTAACTTACATAAAAGTGCTCCTAATTTAAAAAAAAAAAAAACTATATATCAGCACTGACTACTATTGAAGATCTTTAATCTCCAGCTCTGGTTACCAAGGCAGAAGTAATATGCAGCTTGAATGTAGTAATGTCACATTTTCTTTAAGAAAATGAAGACCTTAGTGGAAAAACCGGCGTTGTCACATTTAAAAAGCATTGAGAAAGTATTTGTTGATCATTAATAAATGTCTTTATTTAAAGCAAAGAAAAAAAAATTTTTGTATAAAAAATTACAAAATGTTTTGTTTTTGAATAAATTTTAAATAAAATAATTATAATATAAATTTTTTTAAATTGCTTAGTTTCGTTTGCTTTAAATAAAGACTTTTATTAATGATCAATAAATACTTTCTCAATACTTTTTAAATGTGACAATGCCGGTTTTTCTACTGAGGTCTTATATATATATATATATATATATATATATATATATATATATATATATATATATATATATATATATATATATATATATATATATATATATATATTTTTTTTTTTTTTTTTTTTTTTGTTATTCACCTCCTCAAGGCCAAGAAGGCCACTACAGATGAGGAGGCTACTTTGTAGTGGTTATAACCCTCTCTCAACTCTATAACTCCGAAACACGAACCTCGACGAACAATGCCGCTGCGCGGAGAAACAAGTTGAGCGCGGTACTACCAGGACCTGGTGGGGATCGAACTCGGAACCTCTCGCTTATGAAGCGAGCGCTTTACCACTACACCACTACCTCATATATATATATATATATATATATATATATATATATATATATATATATATATATATATATATATATATATATATATATATATATATATAAAGGGTTTGAAATAATGAACTTTTTTATTCCAGATTTTACACACATACATGTGCAAAATTGAGTGGTTGATGGAACAAGTGTTGATATCTCACTAAAACAGTAATCATGGTAGTATTTGTAGTGTAGAGAAAGAAATGTAATCCTACAATGATTGCACAATGGTTCAACTACATTTACAATACTTTTTTTTGAACTTGTCTAGAAAAAAGTGGGCCTCATTTGAAGAGCCAGCCCAAATATGACTATAATATTCTATACAAGGACAAATAAAAAAATAGAAAATGGAATCAGGAGTAAAAAAGTTGTAAGCAGGATTAAGAAAGATAAAAGAATTGTATATTTGGTTTTCATGAGAGGTCAGTAGTGAAAGATAATCCGAAAAGACTAAAAATAGAGGAGTCTTCTCCACAAATAAGCTTATAGAGAAGACCAGCATGCAAAATTTTAACAACAACCTTTGATGTCAAGAGTAGTAGCTCTGTCTTATAATCTTCTTATACCAGTTAACAAGTCAGCTCATTTTGATTCAACATTTGTTTAAAAAAAAACAAAAAAACATTTAAAAAATCTATGAAAATTCATATTTTTAGATGTTTTATGACTTATTTTTTATGCTTTATTATGTTTATAATCCGTATATTCAAAAATTAGAATCTGAAACCCAAGTTGTGTCATAAGTGCTAATTTACCTTGTATCATGTATTAGAAAGTTTTTTTTTTTTTTCAAAATATGTTTATTGTAACTGGAAAGAGACATGTAATCCCTCTAAGTCAGGGTTTTTATGCTCTATTGATTTAATGAAAAATTATGAAATCATGAAACTGCATTGTAATTTACATATTAGAACATAATTTATTGCCATAATTGCAATCTTTTTTGAACATTTTTGTTAATAAAAAATATTCTTTATTTGTTTTTATTTTATAATTTTATAAATATAGTATTTTTATGAAAAAAATCAAAAAATGTTTGTATTTTTTAAAAATCTATAACTGTATTAGGGTCAGGGCTACAACATCAGTTTTTGTTATGTCTAATAACATCTGTCTAACAACATCTGTAAATATAATGAGGTACTACATCTGTCCAACAACATCTTCTAATACATTGAGGTGTACTAACATCTGTCCAACAACATCTGAAATTCCATTGGTCTAATAACATCTGCGTAAAAAGTATATGAATACTGCAGATGTAATTACATCATTTCAATTATCTAAGTATAACAAGATATGTGCAACTACATTAGGAGATTTTACAGATGTACTTACATCTTTTCAATTATGACATCTTTTCATTTATGATAAGGATAACCACATCTGTACAACTACATCTGTGAATTCTATAGATGTAGTTACATCCTTTCAATTATATTAAAAATAGCTACAGGATTTTTTTCAGATGTCATTATATCGGGAAAAATTATTAAATAATTTTTTCAACCAGATGTAGTTACATATATATTTCCTTTCAGATGTAGTTATATCTGGGAAAAAATAATAAATATAAATGCATTAGTTTATCCAGATGTAGTTACATAGAAGATTTTTTCAGATGTAATTACATCTGGAGGAAATTCTTCCAAATGTTATTGGACTTAAAGAAAAAAATTGCCAGATGTAGTTATTCTTTATCTATCATCTTTTTTCATCATCATTTTATCATCTTCCTAAAGATGTTGATAGGAGTCATTATCATTTCATCATCATTCATTATTTCATCATCATTCTATCACTTTCCTAAAGATGTTGTTTGGGGTCATTGAATTTCCAGATGATATTATACAGATGATCATGGACAAAAGTGTACAGATGATCTTGGACTACTCTACAGATGTTGTTGGACAGATGTAGTAATCTTTTACCACTGAATTCTATTTGTTCACACAAATTATTAAAGCTCACAACGTAGTTAAGTTGAACTTAGTAATGTGTTTAGCCATATTACTTTTTTCAGGGGTTTTGGGCCCCACATAATAAGATTCAACCTAATGTTTTCGACACCTCAAGAAAGTGGTCACAGCTTGTTGTTTGGGCACAGGCACTTTCTATTGAGAGCATGGCTAGAAAAGACGGCCAGTCTTGCACCATTGTTGAGCAATGGAAATTGTTGATAAGTTTTAATTTACTGAAGCATCTTTCTGCAGTTGCTGCTATCACAGGGCAAGTCAACCAAACACGGAGTGCAACAGCCACATTGTGATTACTTGGAGACATGTGTTATTGATATAATTTGGAAAGCCTATTGCAGTTTTGAGCTTTTCCTTGTTTTCCAAAACTAGATGAATAAATTGCTTAAGCTCCATCTCCATTTCAAATAGATCTTTATCATCCATCTTATTGTAGAAATTCTGGCACTTCAGCAACAGGGTGTTGTCTTTGTATGCTTGTAAGAGATTCAGTACAGGATCTCTTTTTGTTAATAGCTCAAACAGACCCAAAAAGTTTCCATTTTGTGGTGAGTCAAGAACTTCTTCAGAAACTCTAAAAGCCAAAAAAAATTTCTATCAGGAATTTTGTAATGTCATTATAATGCTTGAGGACATCTCTCCAGAATTTCTTTTCTTTGATAAAAATCTGCATTTCCTATTTATCTAAGGATAATTCATTATTGATACCTTCTTTAAGCTACATTTATTGCCTGAAACACTTTTGACGGGAAGTGCCTATTTCATGGTCTTTTAACTTCTTTGATTTAAAAATTGATAACTTGGCTCAATGTTGTATGGAAAGTCAACCTGTTGAAAACCACGTTTCACCAGGTCACGTCATCAAGCATCAGGTATTTTTTCAGGCCAGCTGGCTGGGTCACAAGTGATAGAAGTATATAATAGCAATGGAAGAGTGTACATTTTTTCTGCTATGTTAGGTTTAAAGTTGGCAATATCTAACTGTTCATGAATGACCACATCATTAGAACAATTTTTCCATCGCTGGTGCAACCAATTTATATAGGTGTAAAGAATGATTTAAGTTTAGGAAGTTTGCTAATTGCATCTTTTGTTGTTGCTGGCTCTTTTTAATTAGTTGTACCTGATTTTTTAGGCTTCATTATCTCTAATGAAAAAGAAGTTTACATGATATGCATTCATGATATTATACTGTAATAAAATATGCTAAATGTATAAATCTATAAAAACTTTAAAGTATTATAGATAAGGTTTGGATTGTAAATAAAAAAAAAAGATTTTCTTTGTCTTCTTATCTGTATGCACTTTTAAGCAATGTTAACAACAGATTATTTTAATTAATTTTGTTATGTACCACACCATTTCTTTGCTATAATAAACAATTTTGTAAATTAAAAAATCTAATTTTTAAATAAACTCTCATATTTATTAAGAAAAAATTCATTTATTTAATATGTAGAATACATTGTGAAATATTAAAAAACAATTTGCACACAAAGAAATCATTTATTTTTATTATTAAAAATATATACTCTTATTTATGTCATGATAAAGTAGATAGCCTATAAAATGTAGCCTATATATTATCTATAAACTCTATAAAAAAATGAATTTCTGCTTACTTAAAAGTGCTTTTTTTAGACAACTGGGATGCTACCTTACTACTAAATGCAATTACAACAATGTGAAAAACTAGTGTTTAAAAAATCAAATCAAATAATAATTTAATGTTTCGTGAACGAAAGTTTAACTAAATTTAAAGTAGATTAACTTAGCATTGCAATAGCATCATTTTCATTAGGTCTAGTATAAATAAAACTAAACGAAAACTAAAGTTAAAAACAAAAGTTTAACTAAAATAAAACATCTACTAACTTAGAAATACAATAGTATCATTTTCTTTGGGGTTAGCAAATCTAAAAAAGTTAGCAAACATTAATATAATGATTTAGATACAAACAAACAAAAATACCTATATCGTAATTTTAATTTATCATATTGAAAATTTTTATTGCATACTGCATAGAAGGGCTCTTTCACATTCATGCCCCACTTCTTTCCTCCCAGCTGCAGGGGTTTTAGAGGCACTAGGCACTGCACTGGTTGTAATCGCTGATAATCTAAACTTTAAAATCCAGCAATCATTCCAAAAGTTTGCTCTTTTTTTTCTTTTTTTTTTAAACTATAAAATTGTGAACTAATTTTTTCATGTTCACTTTTGCATTATTTAGGTGAAGTGGATTTGTTGCAAGCAATGATGTGTTTGTCAGCTATTATAAAATATTTAGAGGTATATAATATCTTTTTTGATGATTAATTTTTAATAGATTGTTAATAGTGTTTAGGCATTACCTCACGGGTAAAATAAAGGTCACCCAAGACCTTATGTTGTATGCCATGATTTTTTTGAATTTGAATTTGAAGTAGTCTACTTTCAAACTCAAAAAAGAACGTTTTATAAATATTAATGTTTTGGTACTAAAATAATATTTTTTTGTTAGTTATTATTTTTGTTGTGTGTGTGTGTGTTAGTTATGATTTTTGTTGTGTGTGTGTCTGTTAGTTATTTTTTTTGTTGTGTGTGTAAAAACTTAAAAACCTTAAATATCCTTAAAAAAAACAACCTCCTTAAAAAGAGTTAAAATTTGACTGATCTCATTTCTACTTATTTATTTTTCTTAATTATCTTTTATTAAAGTAAATGGGTTATACTTATTAATAAAGAAGCAAATATATATTTACTTGATAAACTTATACTCTTATCATATATATCCATTTATATTTATATATACATCAAGTAAAATATTAATTAATAATAATTTTTCTGCTTATATTAAAAATTAATTGAAAAAAATAAGATTCTGATTTTAATTAATTCATTTTCTCCTTACTTTTTCTTTCAAAAAATTGTCGTTGGTGACCTAATCTTCTTAAATATTAGGAAAACATATTTTTAAATTTCCTTAAAATCTCCTTACTTTTAGCCTCAGTTTTAATAGTGGCAACCCTGACAACTTAATCCAATTATCTTAAAATTTCAACTGAAATAATGATAATTAGTAAAATTCTTAATAAGTGTTTGTTATAGTTTATCCGTCTTTACCTGAAAGTTTATATAAACTTAATTAGTTTTCAGTTTTACTTAACTAAGCTGTTTAGAAACAACTGGTTAGAATGTTGGAAAAAGAAAATAAAGAATATGTGTACAACAAGTTTGCTAAAAGTATAACAAAAAAATATTTAGTATGGAAGTTCTTAGATATTTTTTTTTTTGAACAGTGATTTCGTTTTCAGCTTTTATCTGATGAGTCTGTGTTCAATCAATTTTCCATAAAAATTTTCGATTTAAATCAGTATATGCGTCTCGATGCTGGAGCCGTCAAAGCTTTGAATGTGATGCCTTCAGTTGATGATGGTAAGTTTTAAAGTTTTATAAGTTGAAGTCATTTGTTACTGCTGCTTTTATTATTTTGATTTGATTAAATATTTTAAGTCTGCTAGTTTTCTCTTAGTTTATCTTTTTAATTGTTTGATAGTTGCATTTAAAAATTTTTGTTTTTTATTTTTACTAATTATAAACTTTTTTCATTCTATTAACCAGTAAGAAATTGATTTCAACTATTATTAATATTATTATATATATATATCTATATAATGCGGTTGTATAACAAGTATTATTATTATTATATATATATCTATATAATGCGGTTGTGGTGTAGAGTGCTCGCTTCATAAGCAAGAGGTTCCGAATTCGATCCCCACCACGTCCCTGGTAGTACCGCGCTCAACTCATTTCTCCATGCAGTGGCCTTGTTCGTCAAGGTTCGTGTTTTGGAGTTATAGAGTTGAGAAAGGGTTATACCACAAATAAGTAGCATCCTCGTCTGAGGTGGCCCTCTCGGCCTTGAGGAGGTGAATTAACAAAAAAAAATTAAATTACAGAAAGTGGCAAATGTCTTTACTACTGCAAATTTTCACATATTTATTAAATATGCTGACACTGAATTTTTTAGATTTGATTGCTTCTGCTTTTTTAAAAAAAATATTTTTCAAAAGGGGGGTTTAATGTAACTATTATTTGAGCTCATTTATATTTATAATTTTTTAGGAGAAACTTATTTTTGTGCCTGCATTTAGAAATCAGTTCCGATTTTTTGTTTAATAAACATTCTTGGTTTGCACGTGTAATTATTTCAAATTTTTCTTGTATGCACAGTACGCATTTTTTGGAAAAATTGTTATTTGCAGGTGCTGTTTTAAGGATGGACCAATTCAGTATATAATCATCAATATTTTTACCTTTTAATTTCCATATATATTTTGACAGCATTTTGTCTTTTGAATACTTTTTATTTTTAAAGGATTGCTTATGGTTGGTAAAATATTTTTTCCATTCACTTTCTGTTATGCCAATATATCAGGTACATTCTTTGAGGAAACGATACATTTATATACCACATTTTTGATAAACAACTTCCACTCATTGGACAATTGTTTTTTTGTTTACAATTACAATTTTGTGTAGTTTTTTCATTTAAGATTGCTTTTTTGTTTAACAAAGCATTATTGTGACCTTTTATAATTGTTTCCATATTTTTTGGGTAACTGTAACTAACTTTGATTGTATTTCGAATAAAAATTTTATCTAATTTGAGGGCAGGAAATGCTTATCGACCAATTTTAAAAACACTTTTCCTATGTTAGTGGAAACAATTTTGCTAATTGAAGGAGGGGGGAGGGGTTTGTACCAAATTACATATCTAGTTCTATTTCGCCTTTTTGTTTTCTTTTTTTAGAGTCAAATTTGAATTCAAAATTTTCAAATCTTTTAGAAGGGCATCTTCAAATATTTGTTTAGAGGAATTAAATACCTGTTATTAGCTGAAATCAGGATTTGTTCAGAATTTAGGGTGAATGATTTGAGTTAGTATTATATACAATAATACATTGTTTGGTTTTTTTAAAAGGCTTATATGAATTTTCAGAGAGGTTAAATGTGACATCAAGAAAGTTCACAATTAAATTTATGTTTATTTTGATTTGAAAGCCAGTTTTTAAAAAAATTTTTATATCTTTTCTAATTTTATCAACCAGATTTTTTATGCATTATTATTAAGCCATTATCGTGATAAAGGCCTAAATTATAATTAATATAAATAATATATTATTATATATCATTTATATTGATTATTTTACTTAATAAATCTAAAATATATAGTCCAACAAATTCACAAATTTGTGCATCATCATAACTGCGTATTGTTACATCAAAGTAGTCATGTATGTTTTTCTTTTTCCAAGTTTCCTTATTAAAATAAAGTAAGGTTTTTCAACAATGTTTTATTATACAGATTGTTTCTTCAAGAATAACTGTGTGGCTTTTCACAAATTCAATTGTTTTATCTAAAATACCTGCAGTTATTGAGGTGTTAAAATCATTAATGTCAAATTGAATAAATGTTCAGTCATTTTCATTTTCGATTATGGAGAACCAATTTATAACACCAGTGGTTTTTTTCCACTGTTGCAAATTTAATTTGTTTCTAAGAATATTATTAATTTTGTCCAATTTAATTTTGCTTACATGTGTAATCTTGCTTTTTGAGGGAATCAAAAACCTTCAAGAAAGTTTGTTTTGAAAATACAAAGGCTTGGGCAGTTGATTCGATTCTGTTATCAAGTTAAATTCTTTAAGCAATACTTTGCTTCTAAATTAATTGCATTTTCCATATTTTTAGGGGCTTTCTCATAAGAACTATTAATATTGTTGCGTAAAATTTTTTTAAAGTTTTCTGTTGTGAGTTCGTAAATGTTATTTGTTTTATGAAAAAAACCAAAATAATAGAGTTTGATTTAATTTTTTTAACATCTAACTTTAATTCTGTTTGAAATTCGTTTTTTATAAGGTGAAACTGGTTTTAAGAAAAAGTGGGCTTTCCAATGAATTCTTTTAATAATATGCTTAACTTTTTCAATCAAAGAAATAGCTTTTCAAATAACTTTTTTCATTTAGTATTAATATATTTTTCAACGAGTAAGTGAAATTATTAGTTTCCATATTTACACAGTATGTTAAAATACAATTAAGAGTGCTCAACTAATGTTAATAAGGAACCTAATATATATTTAAACAATTTAAAAGAATAGAGCAGTTATAAGTTAGTAGAAAATCACTTAACAAAAAATTTTTATTGTTAAGTGATTTCTTACTAATTTAAAATTGCTCTGTTCTTTTAAGAACATTGAGCACTCTATTTTGTAGAATACATTTTAAAATTGTATATGTATGTGTATATTTGTGTGTGTGTATGTTGAAAAATCCAACATAAAAATTTATTTAATCCATATAAAAGCTTAAATTTTCAAAAAAATTTTTAGAATTGGAGTTGATCAAAAATTTCTTTTATTTGAGTTGAAACTCAAATAAAAGAAAACCTGGGAAATTTCTGTAGTATTTTGTGGTGTTCAATCGTTCTACTATAGTAAAAATGTGGAAATATGGTTGTTGTTGGTCAGGCAAGTCAGCCTACCTGCATGCAGTTCTACACACTGCCAGCTGCCAATATGAATGGCTGAGGGTGCATGTGCAAAACAGCTGGAAGCTGGTTAAATCAGCAGCGATTGCAGCACGCGTTTAGAATCATGTCATGCCCATAAATTATAAATAAAAACAATGATCTGAGATCTGAGTCTGTTCTCCATCAGTATACAGTATAGCAACTGTAGAAGCTGTGTTAATGATCAGGAAAATGCAATCACTGCAGCTATTAATGCTTTCATACTTTATGATTTGAAGAACATTAGAAATATGTAATTTTGAGGTCACAAAATCTGTAGGTTTATTATTGCTTTGTCTATCTATCTGTACTATCTATCTAGCCCAATAGGAAACACTATAAGCACAATGAAATTCTGAAATCTGTGAATTGCAATATTAAGGTCCGGATTTTGAGCTATAGAAATCAATTAATATTATCAATAAAGAGATTCGTAGTGACCCCGGCCTTCTCTGAAAATTAGGCAAGCACCAGTTTTAGAATATTCAGTTTGGAATGATTGACACGCCATTGACCAATGTATGTATGCTTACAATAATTTAACACTTTTGTTTTCCAATAATTTACATTTTCATTTACCAATTACTATCATATTTACTGATATTTATTGATATGCTCATAGCGCATATTTTCTATTGTTACTATTCATTACCAAGTTAATTAAGTTATATCTGTCATCTCTTATCAATCAGGTGTAATTGAGAAGATCAGAACTATTTATCAGAGATGACAGTTATATTATTTCTGCAGAAAGCAAAAGTGTTTTTTTGTAATCGCAACAATTTTCACATGTGTGCATGTGAAGCATAGAGGACAATTTTGGGAAAATTTTACCATTTTTAGGTACTATCTAGACTACATATGTTTATACACTAAACTCAGTTTTGGTCAGTTACAGCCTGTAGTGACACAATTGCTCTATCAACACAATAAGTCGTATACTATCTATTTAAGCTTGAATGCTTAACAGCTTTAGCACACAAGCACATTTAAAAAATATTAGGTATTAAGAAATAATTTCTAAACAATTTTAGGCAATAACAAATCAATGAGTGTTTTTGGATTGTTGAACATGTGTCGCACAAGCCAAGGCCAACGCCTTCTAGCCCAATGGGTAAAGCAACCATTACTTGATCATAAGAAGATTGGTGAGTTGATTTCTTCTTTTTTTGTTATTTGTGGCTTAAAAAAAAAATGTGTACACAAAAATATGTTTTTTATTTTTTAATGGAGTTGTTCAAATATTCTTGTGTGGTATCTGATGTTTACATTATTAGAATGATTAGTGTTACTTTAATAAGAAATTGATAACCCAACCCAAATGGTATTGATATAAACCCTAATGATATTGGATTAAACTTAAAAAAATGCTTTCATGATTCTCCCATGAAACTTATATTCAGCTTATACCCTTTTATTTTAGAAGAAAGATTAGATATTGTTGATGCATTTTTTAACAGAAGTGATACTCGAAAGACTATCCAGGTAATTGTGAATTCAAATATTCTATGTAAAAAAACTTTTCAAAGTTTGACATGGCATTTAGTTATTATCATAATATAACATTTAAAAAATTTTTTAAATTTATCAGCTCAGAGAGGGGTACAGTCAAGTCAAAACATAAACCTGCATTTAGTAATGTGTGCAAAGAATATTGTTTTCCCTCACTTTTAGACAATTCCTAATTTTAAAAGCTTGTTAACTTGTTACTTAATGAATATTTTTAAATTAAAATAAAAATTATATTTAAACGTTATTGTTGTTTTTGTTGTTGCTAATTGTAAGCGTTGTATTTTTTTTATATGGTCAATCATGTGTGAGTACATCTGACAGGTTTCATATCCATGAGCACATCTGACAGGTTTTATAGGCATTTGTAAATCTAACAGGTTACGTATGTGTGGACAGGAAGGGACAGTGACTCAAGCTAGGCAGATAAAGCAGGTCCACTTACATTTACAATGTATTTTTGTATCTTATCTAGGCGAGAAAGACCATTATTAGAAATAACCTAAATATGAGAACAGTATTCCATACACAGACAAATAAAATTTTGTAGAGAATAGAATTAGTACTAAGATAATGGCAAGCATGATAAAGAGAAGCAACCTTAGTAAGTGCTAACTTCTTAGTGTATATGGTTTCCATTAGAGGTCATTAGTGAATGATAATCTAAGAAGACGTAAAGTAGAGGATTCAGTGCTAGGTTTGCCATTCATTAATATAGGAATGTTAACAATACTGTAATAGTTGTTTGCAGTAAGTAAATAAGTTTTGTTGGAGTTAAAATTCAAAACCCAAAATAAAGTTCTAGATAAAAGTTATAATTCACAATCCCAGTTAGAATTCATAACCCAAGATAAACTTTAATTTTCCAAGTTTTATCGGGACTTTTATTTATGGTTATTGGATGGAGCTAACTGAACCTGAGGAACAAATACCCTTTTACAGATGAAAACATTCATATGTTAGAACATGTCTTTCACTTAAATTTTTTTGTAGTACACAAATCATCAAATGAGTTCCATTGGGCAGACCAGCTTTAGTTTCAAAATTTAAAAATATTTTAAAACAGTCTGTGTGTGTATTTAAAAACCTTCAATTGAAAAAAGCATCTAAAATTTCTTTCAGACATGTTTGTTAATTATGCAACTATATGCCTCTACTGGTAGACCATTATACTTTATAAGTTAAAAATAAATATTATTTTTTTATAAATTGAAAATGTGCATATTTTTATTCATTAAATATATAGATTGTAATTAAAGTTTTATAAATTGGTCTTGAGTTACAAGCTTAAATATTTTTTTTTAATTTTTTGAAATTTTTTTAAAGATGGGTTTAAAAAACATTAAACAATTAGTATATTATATTTAAAGAAAGTTAGATATTAGATCTTGGTATTATTTACTATATTTATTTAAAAGTATATAACAGGTAGTTTATTTTTTTCTTACAGTTATACAGTTATTGAAATTTTTAATGAAACAAGTATACAGATACATTGTTATTAAATTTTTTGTTAAAACAAGTAAAACAACACCTTAAAAAAATATGGAGTAATGCAATTTGCGAATGACAGTTGTATTAACTAAATGACAATATAATAACAATTATAACTATAGTAATTAATTTTAATAACAATAATATTAAAAATAATAATAACAATAACATAGTACTTGCTATAATAATCATAAGCTATAATAATATTTTATAATTATAATTTAATGACTGATAAGGATTGTGTTACTTATACAGAAATTTGATTGCAGGAGTGATTGAAAGATAGATATAAATTATTGCAGGAGTAATTGAAAGATTAATATAAATTATTGCATGAGTGATTGAAAGATTGATATAAATTATTAAATATAACAAGACTAATATTAAACTTTTACTCACAAAAAATTTTATTAAAGTTATCGATATTTGCAGATAAAAAAAATGAGGTTTGAAGGGGGAATAGGCAATAATAAAATTGTATTTCAGTAATAAAATTGTCGTAAAGCAACAACATTATTAATAGTATACTTAAGATGAGAGTATAATAAATATCTTATAGTTAAAGATACTTATTTAAAACATATTTTTATAAAAAAAATTTTATTGTTTTTTTTTTAAATAATGTAAAAATAATAAATGTTTATATTTGCAGTTTTTTCAACTCTTGTTCTATTTTCAAGATAAAAATCTTAAAAGATAAAAAGTTCTGTTTACAAGATACAAGGGTCAAAAATGAAAAGGGTTTCTTCTTTATATGATGTTTTTCGCATCAACACAACATTTTTTTGGCACCTTGCAAAATTTATTTATAAAAGCAATTATTATATTTATCAGCAATTGTTATATTTATAAAAGCAATTATTATATTATATTATTATTTAATATATATATATTTATATATATATATATATATATATATATATATATATATATATATATATATATATAGTAGTTATATTATTTATTATACCAAATATTTAAAAAAAATTTTTATATAATAATAGCTTTTGAATAATTTATTAATAAAGTGATGAAATTTCCTTTTTACTTCATGTTTTCTAAAGACTTTTTTTGTTGTTGCTGTATTTACTTGCCCTACGCTAAGGGAGCCATAGTTGATAAAAATTATATTTAATATATCAAATTATTTCTAAATAATGCTTGTTATGATTGTATATAGAGCTTTATTTATTATTTTATACAATAAAGTATACATTAGATTTTTTTTTCATTTGCTTGTATTTATTTAAAATAATTGTATAAATATAACAGAAGAAACTTTTTCTTGTTCAGGATACATATTTAAAAAGGATGCCTGATTTGACACGCATTTCAAAGAAATTCTCAAGAAAAAAGGCTTCTCTTCAAGTATGAGAATGTTTTTTTGTTTTATTAATTATTTGAATTTAAGTTTACGCCAAGTTATCATTTTTTAAATTATAACTGAATTGTAAATTTGTTCAACTTCTAACATATGTAAGTGTGTTTTTTTAATCTGGATTCAGATTTTAAAAAAATTTGAATTTTTTTTTTTTTTTGCAAAAGTTTTACAAAAGGATGCCACTAAAACTTATGTAATTTTTAAAATATCTGAGATTTTGTTTTGTAAAAAGATTTAAAGCATTAAAATTCATTGGCTTTTGGCGCTTAACAAAATAATGCAATCACTGTAGTTTTATATAATTTTTCAAGAGAAACTACTGAACGATAACCTAATTTAAGATTCTATTGGGTTAGCTAAAAATACCCAATTCTTTATCTTTTAATTTTTAGCTTTAGATGTTTCAATATATTCGGGTATATATATTCCGTATATTCGGGTATATATATAATATATATTCGGGTATATATATATTCGGGTATATATATTCCATATATTTGGGTATATATAGGGCTGAAACAATTTGTGCGGATAATTTTTCCATTGCAATTTCTCTATATTGCAAAAAAATGGATGACAGTTAAGGCCATGTACCACACTACCTGCCATCAGTTTCAGTTCAGCAACTCAGCAGTGAAATCAACACAAATTATATGCAATCAGGAAAGTTAGGTGAGGCAACAGCAAAATGTTGTCTATGTATACATACAATATGCGTAATGAATACATACTATGCATTCATGGTTCTATAGAAAACCATTTCAATGAAAAAGGAAAGACTTTAAAAAAGGAAACTGCATGGCAAGGTTTACTATCTCCATGACAACACATTCCAAAATGATTGCTCCAAAAATTATTGAAGTTTGGCAAGGAAGTGTTGCCTTGTTGGCTCTACTCATCTGGTTTAACGCCAACAGTTTATTTATTCTGATCACTAAACAACATCTAGCTTAATTTAAGATTTAATGATAAAGAGTCACTCAGACACTTTTAATCACTACTTTGAATCAAAGCCTTAAGAGTTCTATAGCAGTAGCATTTGTTCATTAGTTTTCAAAAAGTCATAGGCAATGATGAGGCATATGATGTCAAAGATTAATTGTGGAGTTATAAATTTAAAAAAAAAAAAATATCTTGAGAAATTGTTTTGTTTTTTTTAACCAACCTGATACATTCTATGATGCTTTTTTTGAAGAGATTGAAAGCAGTACCTTGTGTTTATAAAGCAAGCTGAGTTCTACTGCCAGAAACATTTATTGCTCTTATAGCCAACAACTTTAAAAGACTTTAAAAGACTTAACAGTCAATCACCTGATTTACTCTAACATGTCAATAGCTACTTCTAGCACTAATGTTCCAAGTTTATCAAAACTATGCTTTTAAAAGTTTATGTTGAGACAGGATTTCCAGAAAAACTGTAAATAAGTTACTAAAAATTATATCATACATATTAATCACCTTCAATGATTTTCAAAATATTGTAAATCATTGAGGCACTTTCTTTTTCAATTATTGACACATTCTCGCATCTTATTATTTTGAAGCATTTGTAAAAACCAATTAGAAATCAACTGCTTCAATCAGTTGCAGATTGTTTATCTGTAGCTAGCGATTTAGTTTTAAAAGAGGTTTTGAAGTGTTTGTTTTGAAGTTTTAGTTTTAAAAGAGGTTTTGAAGTGTTTGCTTCTAAAAAGTAGCACAAAAAATGAATTTTTTTTTAAATTTACCTCCTCAAGGCTATGGAGGCCACTACAGTCGAGGAGGCTACTTTTAGTGTGGTTACAATCCTCTTTCAACTGTATAACTCCGAAACACAAACCTTGACATGTAAGGCTGCTGCACGGAGAAGCATATTATTTGTAAGTATACATGGTATTAATGACTATGCAGTATTAATGAGTATTTAATAAGTATACGCGGTACTACTAGGGATGTGCTGGGGATTGAACTGCAGTGAGCCCAGCATAAAAGTGAAATGAAAAAAGGATCAGAGCTTGTTAAGGAGCAAAAATTTTTAGGAAAAGGGAGTAAAGAGCTGTTAGGTAATTTAGAGTTTGTTTGATACATAGTTCACGTCTTTTTATTCTATAAATTTTGCTGAGTCCACTGTTTTTAGTTTAATATTTTCCTGATACGAGAATAAACTATAATTTTGTTTAGGTTATTTCAGCATAATGTATTAACAATAGAACATTGATCAAATAATAGTGTATAACTGTGAAACAGTATATTGTTGTAATTTGGTGGGGTAGTATGTCACATCATCTAAATCACAAAAGTTGTGCATAATTAAATAATTAAACAAATGCATAGATTAAATATAAATATTTTTTAAAACAGATTAAATATAATATGCAAAATGAATATTATGCATTTTAATAGTAATTTAATATAAAATAAAAGCAACAAATATAACAAATTGTTTTTTGGGAGAATACTGCAATTTAGCAATTTCTTTTAATTACATTTAAACTTTTTAAGGACTTTTATTAGTATTTTTGTTAAGTTAGTAATAAAATCAATTTTAATATTATCTTATTAACATATTAGGATTGTGTACGAGTTTATCAAGCAATTAAGCAGCTACCATATTTACTTTCTGCATTAGACTCATATGAAGGGGATTATAAAGTAACAATAGCTGATGTATTTTGTAAACCATTAAAAGCAAGTACCTTTTTTTTATTCATTTATTTAGCAAAGAATTTTTTTTTTTTATTATTAAATTAATTTTTTTGTCTTAATATTTTTTTCTTTCAATTTTATCTTTTTAGGATTTGATTAGTGATTTTTCAAAATATATTGAACTCATAGAAACAACTGTTGATTTAGAAGATGTTGAGAATCATGAGTATATGATAAAAGCTGAATTTGATTCTGCATTACAAGATTGTAAAACAACTATGAATGAAATTGCTGATCAACTTAATGATTCATTAGATGATGCAGCAAGAGTTTTGGGTTTAGATGCTGGTAAAACAATTAAACTTGAATCAAATTCACAAATTGGTCATTTTTTTCGCGTCACGTTAAAAGTAAGAAGCTGTTCATTTTTTCATGATCTTTATTATTATCATAATAATGATCATGATAATCATTAATATGATCATCATTATCTTAATTATAATAATCTTTGATTATATGAATTATATTTATTTAGGAAGAAAAGGTTTTAAGATCATGCAAAAAATTTACAACCATAGAAACCAGAAAGGATGGTGTGCGCTTTACTAATTCAACATTATCAGAGTTAAGTAATGCTTACCGCACTCAGAAAGCATCTTATAATGAACTTCAAACACAATTAGCAAATGAAGTTATCAAAATAGCAAGTAAAACTTACTTTGTTTATTTTTATACATGCATTTACCAGAATATGTATAGGTATAATTGGGGGTATAACATTTTTACAAACTCAATGAGTGTGTCATATTCTGATGAGATTTTGTAAATAATTGTAGAGAGTATTTAGTTAAGATATTAAGACAATAAGAGTATTTAGTTTCATTAATGTTTCTAGAAAAAAACTCACACGCTGACCCAGTAGAAAGCTGTTAATCACATAACTCTAATAATCGATCTAATATAAGGTGTTGACAACCAACATAGAAAGGTTTCTGAGAGCCAATACTTTCAAAATGTGTCATTAATCTCTTTATCACGCCAATTGTTTTCCCAGTGTTAACATTTGTAGTGTCTGCCACAATCATTTTTATAGCTTCCATAAATCATATTCATTCAAAAGTTCTCAAAGTCCTTCAAAAATTGTCTCTGACTTTTCATTTTCAATACAATTGACTTTAGTCTAACCTCTTTTCTATTCTTATTTATCACAACTACATGATGTTCCTCACCATCTATCTTTTTTCTATCAAAATGCAAACACCAATTCTTGACTTTCAGTTCTTTTCTCAATTCATCTAGTAACTTTTTACCTTCTCTGATGACTGCCATATAGATTGCTGGTTGAGTTGGTGCAGGAAAATCAACACCAGCCATTTGAAGTTGTTGAAACACTGTGGCAGCTTTTTGTGTACTTAGCATTGCTTGACAAACTAATTTAACAGCGTCGTCTGTCCTCAGTTTAATTTTTTGTTTATTAATATTTATCAAAGATTCATAATCACTGTCACTTTCTGAACAACTCTGAAATAGCTCGAAGACTGGGTTGTTTTCTTAAGAAAGTTACGAATGCTATTAATTTATTTAATGACACTGGTTTATTAAGCAACAAAAAGCGCAAGTCTCGCAAATAAAAGACAACCCCCAGAGAAGACTCAGCCGTTGTTCGTTTCGCTGAGCTGAATCCTTTTGTTGGCGCACCAAAAATTGAAGAACAAATTGCTCAAAATTTAAAACTCCATCTGTCTATCAGCACAGTTAAAAGTCGCTTAGGCGAAAATAAGCTATTTGGAAGGGTTGCCCGAAAAAAACCATTGGTCTCAAAACGTAATCTCGTCAGCCGTTTGAAGTTTGCAAAACAGCATGTACACAAGGGTTTAAGTTTTTGGCAAAATGAAAACAAGGAAATACTAGAAAACGTCATGTTGCCATATGCCGAGGAAAATCTCCCTTTGGTTTGCAAATTCCAACAAGACAACGACCCAAAGCACACCGCCAAAAGTGTTAAAATGTGGTTTAACGCTAAGAAGATTAATGTATTGGAGTGGCCCGCACAGTCACCAGACCTAAATCCAATAGAAAATTTGTATGAGGAAGTTGACAGAAACATAAACCGGTCATCTGCAACAAGTTTAGATCAACTTTGAACTGAAATAAAGGCTGCTTGGGATGCCATTACGCCTGAACAATGCCAAAAATAGATCTCGTCAATGGGTTGTCGTTGTCAAGCAGTTATTGACTCAAAAGGATACCCCACTAAATATTAATTTACCTCTAATAAAGTTTTCTAAACTATTTATACAAAATACCTCCATGATTTTGGTAGCAAAAGGGCAAAATGATAATTTTGTACAGGGTGTGCTATTTAAATTGCCCCCTCATTCTGTACTTCTAAATCATTTATATGATTGTCCTTTTTTTTTAAATAAGTTACTTTCTTTTCTTACTCAGTAATGTTTTTAGGGCAGTGTGAGCAGGTGCTCCATCCTGCTGGAAATATGAAGAAAGCAAAATGCATTTTTCATTCAGAGCTGGTAAAAACTGTGTCTGCAAAAGTTGAATATAAGAATCAGCTGTTATGGAACCCTCCATAAAAAATGGCCCTATCAAGGGCTTTGCAGACATTGCTGCCCATGCCATAACTGTTGGCAGATGCTGGGTAATTTGTTCATAAAAATGTGGGTTTGCCTTGCTTCACATGCAGATTTGTGACCCTTCTGCATAAAAAGCACACTCATCACTTAAAAAAATATTGTCACTATGTCTGGCATTATTATTCTTATTCAATATTGCCTGACAAGAAGTTACTTGTGTTTCATAATTAGCTTCACTTAAGAATTGCACTTTGACTGGCTTCCAACTTCTGTAGCCCAGTCCTCTCAGTGTTCGCCACAAAGTCGTTTGGGATATGTCAAGCTCCTCTGATCTTTGACTGGAAAATAAAACAATGAAAGTAGTAGTTTAATAAAGAATATTGTATTGATTCCATAAATAAAAGTAAAAGGAGACCTACCTTAATGATGCCTTGTGATTTTCTTGAACTGATTGCTGCACTGTGTTGTGTTTGTTACCACATTCAATTTGGAAAACCTAGATTATGTTTGTCAAGAATTGATCCAGTATGGATTAATTTTTCTGACCACAATTTAAAATATTCTGCACGAAGTGGTTCATAGTCAAACCGTTCACATAATTTAGCCTTCACTGCTCTTATGGCTGAAACAGACTTTTTGCTCTCATTATACTATACAGAGGCCAAAACACAATACTCAATCGTATATTCGCTCTGGTCAGCCCTCTCGAAATAATTGAATAAAAGAAAAATTAATTAGTGATAAAATATATATTGGAAATAAATAAATGAAGAAAAAAATATTGACCAAATTTAGACATCAATAAATGCAGCAATTTATGAGTATGAATTTATGAACATAGATTCCTAAAAGTGACTGTGAATTATGAAACGCACTGTATATATTTATTTTTTATATATATTATATATATATACATATATATATATATATATATGTATATATATATATATATATATATATATATATATATATATATATATATATATATATATAAGAACATTGAGCACTCTATTTGTAGAATACACTAACATAATTTATTTATATATATGTATATATATATATATATATATATATATATATATATATATTTAAAATCTAAAATATAGTTGCAAAATATTTAATATTAAACATCTGTTCTACATTGTTAGTTAAATTTTTTTTTTCTTTTATAATTCTGTTATTTAACTTGTTAATATTAATTTGAAATAATAATTTTAACTGTTTGAAGAGGTTCTGGTTATAACTTTAACTGTTTAAAGAGGTAGGGTATGGTTTTAAGATTTGTTTCTAAATTAGCACAATGGCAATCAACTAAGTTATGTTCTATATTGACATAAATAAAAGTTTGCTATAAACTTTATTTTGAGGCTACAAATCAGCTGAAATTAAAATCCTTTAAGTTCTTTTAGGCCAGAACTTTTTTTTGCCTGAAAAAGGTTAAAACTCCCTTAAAGAAAATGTGATTCACAAATTCAGATTTAAAAAAAAAAAAAAAGAATGTAAAAATTCTATTTTGTATCACATATGTTGTCTTTTTTTCTCTGGTCTGGTCAGGAGCAATTAATTGAAAAAAGAGCTAAACAGGTAGTAAAAACTGCATGAAAATTGATTCACATGAGAAAAGGGCTTTAAAATTAAGCAGGACATGTCATAGTCTACTTACTGATTAAAGGAAAATTTCATTTTAATACCAAAGTTGATAGAAATTTAAATTTTGTTTTGTTTACTAAACTAAAATGATTTTAAATATTGTTAGATCCACAGATCTTACCTTGAGTAATCGAAATAAAAGACATTGGTTAAAAGATGTTTCAAATATGAACAACTCAGCAATTATTAACATAATTAAGTTTTTTTCACTTTCTAGTATTTTTGTAAGATTTTATGTGACAAAACTAAAATAGAAAATTAAAGCGAAAACTTTTGCAACAAAAAATAAACAAAATAGTTTTGCAACTTTGAACTTGTCATTTTTTATTCTCTTAATAATGATTTTGTACAAAAATGCTTAATAATGATTTTGTACAAATATACAACCACAAGCAATAAAATGAAAAATAAAGTTAAAACATAACTAAAAATTATTCTTAGCATGTTATTTAATAAATATTTTGACTTACATAATATTGAACCAAGGGAAGGCTTGAAGGAAAGACCAATTTTATATTTCCAACCGCAGGTGTATTATAGTGAAGATTTTGTAAGAATATAAAAAAGTCCTCAAACGATTTGTAATAATTTTGCTAAATATAAATTTTATACAAATTCCGTATTTAGAATATTTTATATTTAGAATAAAATTTAGTAATTAAACAATATTTTGTAATTTAAGATAAGCTCATACCTTATAAGTTATGTTGTATGATATATTTATAGAGTTGTATTTTGCTTTTTTTTATAGGTGGTTATGCTGATCCAATGAATGTTTTAAGTGATCTTGTTGCTCACTTAGATGTTCTTCTCAGGTATTTATAAAATTATATATAAACCCTAGTTTACAGACTCAGTTTTTTTTAAGTGTTTGACTTGTCTAATTGGCATAAAAGTACTTTACCCTTTGTTCAACAATTAGAAGGTGTCATTCACGAAATATGTCACATGATAGGGGGAGGGGGTCTTAACAATTTTGTTATGATTCATTACAGAAAGAATAGAATTCAGTTTTCGTTACAGGAAGGGGTATTCAGTTTTGTGACACGCCTTTTTTTTTTGAGTTCAAAATCTATAAAATTCTTTTTATTGATTAAAAGTGTGCCAAGCCTAAAACGCTCGACTTTTCCAATTGGCTATTCCAATTTAACATAAAGTGGATTTGACTTAATTTTTATCAGAAATGACTTTTTTAAAATTTACTTAAATTTTAGTTTAAAATATTTTTTTTGATCATCTATGGCAGTGCCCCAGCATGTTGTTAAAAAATTTTAATATTTTTTTAAAATTTAAATGTTGCAATTAAGGGACAATCTTTAAAAAGATTTACAAATAATGTTACAGGTGATATTTGTGATTTCTTTAGACTACAAACTGACAAAGGAGGTAATGTTCCTTCAAAAAAGAAATGTTATATTTCTATACTGTTTTAAAATAACTTGACCAAGAATAACATTAGCCCATAATTCATGACAAGGTGATATCTGCATGCTTTTGCCATTAATATGCTCCCAAAGATTTTTTTATATGGGATTTTGATACTTATTGACAATGTATTTGTTGATAAAGTTGTCTGAGCTTCCAGTATCTATTAATGCAAAAAAAATTGCCCATTGATTTCCACCTTGCGAATTATATATGAAAGGCAATTATCATTGCTAATACATCGTCAGCACTTATCATTGCTAATATATCATCAGACTCAGTAACTGCTAATGGTTTATTCAATTTACACAAACAAAATGTCTTTTTTTTGGCATTAGTGACAAGTGACATCTTGAACAGGACAAGCTCTATGCAGTTGGCTATTGTCTCCACAGAAGTAACACAGGTTTGTGGTTGGTGATGAAATTTATTATTTATCGTGAAAAATTTATTAATTATCAGAGTGTTTTTGCACAAACTCTTATGAGCCTGCTTGGTTTAAAGCTGATGTTAGTGTAAGGGTCTTGTTTTCTAGTAGCCTCTTGTATATCACACTTGAGTATAATTAAGTGATAAATGCATCTCTAATAAATTCATTGCAGTAAATGTTAGCGTTTTTACAAAGTTTTTACTTAGTTAACAAAGTTTTTACAAAGTTAAGCCTTTTATGAAAAATTGATTTGGTTCCTAACATGTTGAATACCCAGTGTGCACAAAATGTGCTTTAGACGTCTTAAACACTTCTTGTAACCATTCATGTCAACAATTTTGACTAATCACATTGTATTATTAAAAATCTTTAGGGTATTCAAAAAATTTTAAATTAATATGAATAATAAGAATAAATTTAAAGAAATCTTGTTTTTTTTTTAATTTGTTGTTTTTTTTTAAACAAAGTTCAAATTGTTTTTTAAGCTTTTCTTTGGTTGCATCCCAGGCTCCTATTCCATTTGTTCGCCCAAAAGTATATCCACTTGGTAATTTTTTTTTCTTACATAAGTTCTGCTAAAATTTCTTTCATAAATATATATATATATATATTTTTTTATATATATATATATATATATATAAAAATATATATATATATATATATTTATATATATATATATACATTTTTTATATACTTTATATATATATATATATATATATATATATATATTTTTTATTATCATTATGGTTTTAACTTGTATAAGTAAACTTGATATATATATATATATATATATATATATATATACATATACATATACATATACATATATATATATATATATATATATATATATATATATATATATATATATATATATATCAAGTTTACTTATACAAGTTAAAACCATAATGATAATAAAAAGCAAATACTAATAAATTTTGTTTTAATAAAAGGTAGTGACAAAATTATTTTAAGTGGTTCTCGACATCCATGCTTGGAAGTTCAAGATGATATCTCTTTTATTGCAAATGATGTCAAACTTGTTAAAGGTAAAAAAAAAAAATTATTCAAAAAAGTTTCAATCCAAAAAAATTGAAATTTATTTAAACCAGAAGTTTGTTAACTTAAATAATTTGACACTTGTATAACTAATACCTATAGTAATAAAAGTAATAATAATATTAAAGATAATATAAATATATAAAATAAATTTAACATTATTATGTGACATAAAAATAAAAATACTTTTAAATTACTCATTTTCTTTTTTCTTTTTAGATAATAGACTAAAATATTTAAGATTGATTATCATGCATCAATCATTACATCATTTAATTAATTATTCAAAATTGTTAAATTAATCAAAGTTTTAATTTCTAGATGTAGTTATACTTAAATTTATACAAGATTTATCATTTTAATTTATGTTACAAAAGTAAGTCTTGATTATTATTAACTAGTAAATTAATTAAAAACTTTAAAAAAGCTTTGAAATTAATAACTAAAAAACTATTGATTGTAAAGAAAAAAATATGACACTAATATTGGTTTGGTTTCTTTTTTTTTTAATGTAAAATAGTATAGTGAATATTAGTGATTTATATATGTTGTTTTCGAGCAAAACTTATAGGAAAATTGATAGTTGTATAAAGTTGCATAAAATAACATAATTTCAACATTTTGGAGTAATTTAGTGTTTGAAATTAATTTTAAAGTACAACCATTCCAGAAATAAGATTACTTAAAAAATTGTGTTGCTGGTACTTTATTTTTGAAAAGCAAAAACAATCTGAAAGCATTTCTGAGATCTGAATTTGATTATCTATTGAGGTAGGCAAGGCACTGTAGCCCTGACTAAGGCAACTTACTTAAGAGAGGGAAAACTTTAATACAGTATCCTTACTTTATTTGTGGAAATATGAGAAGGAGCATGTAAGCCTTAATGGTAATCCTCCTAGTGATATTATCACGATAAAAATGTTCAGTCCTGATCTGCAATTCAACTTACTGGAATTCTTCCTCTAAAAATCGTCAAATGTTTTAGGCTGGAACTTAAAATTAGCTTAGTAACAGATAACTCTTTTCAATTCAAACTTTCATTATTTTTTATTACACTTTTATTGCAAATCTTATTTTCACAATTTTGTTGAAAATGTTGCTTCTTTTTTTTTTTCTTTTTTTCTTTTGTTACATTATTTCAAAAGTTGTTAAACTCTTACTTTTCTTAAGTTAAAATCATTTTATTCCATTTTGTTATGATATAGCTAATTTTATTGATAAAAGAAATTACAGAATTAGTTTGTGAATATGAATAATGTGACTGTTGGGATTTCATAACTAAAGATTTCTAGGTATCTTAGGTGATTATGTTAGGAATAAGTTGTTTTTTTTAAAAAAAGAAGTTTTTAAATTAGAATCTTTTATTTAAGTTTGTCTTACATGCTTATTTTGGTCATCAATTGTTTTTCATAGCTTAATTTTTCAAGATGATAAAAATTGCTTGATACAAATTCATTAGAGTTTAAATAAGGATAATGATATATAAAACCAAAAATGCCTTTCAAATGATTTGAGGTTATGCAATTATGAAAAGATATTTTTTGGTGTAAGCTATAAGACCACAAAACTATAAAACAAACTATAAAATCTTAATTTCTAACTCGTGTTTTGTGTTTTTATGATATATACTTTTTAGATGTTTAAGATCAGTCATTAATTCCTAGTAAATAGTTATGATTAAGAATTTCTGTCAATAATAATCATCAAATACTTTAAACTTTCAAACTTTTTGGTCATTGCTCATCTCAAATATTTTTGCTCCCTGCTCATCTCAAATATTTTTAGATTAGCAGTGAGCAATGATTTTTCTTTTATTATATTATGTCTTTAGTTCCGGATCAACAAACAAGCCAAATGGTATATTAATTGATATAAAGTCTAATCAGTATCATTAAAAAGTATACTTGACAACAATTTCAAAATGAACTTACTAAAATTTATCTTTTTAACATTAATTATGCACATTGCTTATAAAATTATTGAAAATCAGAAAACAATTTTTTTTTTTTAATAAAAATCTGTATAATACATTTTCTTTAATTTTTTATTTAATGGTATTCTCTATTTATTTTCACCTGGTATATAAAATATTTAATGTTTGCTGACTTAACAAAAGAATGTCATTTAAATCAAACCCATTAGGCAAATTTTGTCTCATTAACCAATGCATTGATTTCTGGTTTACTAATATCCAGTGAGAGTATGTCGATTTCCAAAACATATCAAGCCATGACAATGCAATTGCAGTAGTCCATATGTTTTCATAATTTTCGAATTGATTCATCTGTTCTCTGCAGACTTCAAATGGGCAGCTTTCTTGTAGTTGTATAAAGTTCACAGAAATTATGCTTGCTAAGGTGTTGCTGAGTACCCAACTTCCATCATGTTGCATTAATTCTATCAAGTTTATAAAACTTTTTTTGACCATTCTGTTTTGGTTTGTTATTGATGTAAGGGGATTGATTATTTGCCATATTTTGGTAGAATTTGTGCTGTAGTTTAACTTCTTTTGCATTTCATATCTAAAATAAAATGTAACATATATTGTTTTTGTTTTCAACAGTGATTATTCTTATATAATAAATTATGATGCATAAAAATTTAATTGATTTATTCAAAAGAATAGATGTCCATAGATGTTTAACAACGAAGTTTAATTGCTTTGTAAAATTAAATCATAAAAACACAAGCGTTTAAAATATATTATTTTTTGTCAAGTAACCAGTGGTTATATTAAAGCCTTAATTGTACATAAATGACTGATTACAGGTTAGAGTTTGTTTTTTCATCATAATATTAAAGTAACTCGGTAATGCAAACCTCTCGCTTTATAAGCGAGAGGTTCCCAGTTTGATTCCCACCACGTCCCTGGTAGTACTGCACTCAACTTGTTTCTCCGTGCAGCGGCCTTGTTTGTCAAGGCTCATGTTTCGGAGTTATAGAATTGAGAGAGGGTTATAACCACAATTAAGTAGCCTCCTCATCTGTAGTGGCTTTCTCGGCCTTGGAGAGGTGAATTAACAAAAAAAAAAAAAAAACTAGGGGAATCTGTTGTTTTTTTTTATATGCCAGTACTTGTAATTTTTACTCAGTTTCAAACTTGTTACAACTCTTAGTAGGATTAATAGTAATGTTTACATTTACTCAATAAGCCCTCGGAATTAGAAAAAATAGGGTTGGCAATTTATTGCCTTTCCTAAACTATTTTTGGTCAGCATCAGGTTACCTTAAAATAACACAAAAGTTTCACCATAGCAGCATAGAAACAAGGTCATCAAAATATCTCCAACATCAGACATCTTTAGGTCTACAGTTAGGTCAGCCTTGTCAAATGCCAACCCCAATTCCGAGGGCTGCTTAAGAAAATCTGTATTAGAAAATATTTAGTCTGTATTAGAAAATATTGTGGCCAAAATGATCTGGTCACTTATTTATAGCAGAAAATGTTTTTGTATTGTATAGTGTATGCATTTATTAATTAAAAACATTTTAATTCCAAAAACAACATTAACATATAAGAATAAAGTCAAGGTATAAAACATGTTATCCTCAAACTTACAAAACAGCCTTTATTTTTTGTAGCATTTGGGCACAATGTTCGAGCATTATTTTATGGCACGTTTTTTTTTAAAGCTTTTCTCAGATCTGCTTAAGGTTAACTTCTGTTTAAAACTACCTGCTTTTAATTTTACCAAACAGCTTTTGATAGTTTTTAAGTTAGGCAGTCACATCAAGTTCCTCTGTTGTGCATGAAAATATCAAACTTTCTTATTTGAAATGAATTAGTTGCACTGTTCTTCAAAATTTCCAAATAATTTGCAGAATTGTTTCATCTTGTTGCAAAAGTTGTAAATCAGCATGACCGTTTATCCTAAATCATAGTTGCTATGTATTACTTAACAGGAAATGCAATGTAACAGGCATTGTAGTGTGAGTTAGGTTGGTTGCTGGCAAACATTCACTAAAAACATTGTCTGAGAACATGACACATTACTCTATTTTAACAGTCTTATCCTTGTGTTCTTTGCAAAATTTGAGGCAATCGCAAATATTAAAGCATATATAACAACATCACAATATTAATAACAGTACAATAGAATCAAATATTAAAGTCCTTGGCGAGGCATCTTCTAACTACAGACAAAAGCAATTTTACTAAGTGTTGTTGTAGCCATACATTTATCTAGTATTGTTGAAGCCAAGTGTTGTTGTAGTCATACTCTAAGATAATAATGATTGAATTGCATATGATTTTGATGTTTGTAGAGCATTAATGAATTCTTTTTATTGGTTGATAACTACTCAATCACTCATGCAGTGTATGATGGTTTAGTGTGTTGCCAAGCATTTTTTGCTTTTTTTATTAATTTATTTATTTCCCTCAATGGAAGCATTCAAGGAAATTAGGAAGTGGAAGAAAAAAGTTTTTTGTTTGATGCAATATTATTTAAAAGTTAAAGATGCCTTAGACAGAAATCTGGACATTTCTGTTTTGCAAATAAATTTAATACAAATGCTTCCATCAAAAATACAATAGTTAATTAAATACACTTTAAAATAACCACATAGATTTTTTCTGGCACATGTCTTAATAATAGTTACTAAAATTTAAAAAAAAAGTATTACCCCTTTTCTGCGCTTTCTGTACATATGCTGGTTATTTGTTTTTCATTGCACTTGTCATCATTCAAAGTTAATATTGTGTATTTTGATGGTATATGGGCTGCAACACTCACTTCTGCTATAAGTGATTTGATATACATTTGACTTTTTGCTTCTATAGAAATACAAAAAAAATTTAATGATAAGCAATGCTATTGATTAAAATACTAAAATAATGTTAAATTAAATTATATATAATTAAATTGGTTGTAAACTTGACAAAAACTGTAACAAAAAGACCAGTAAAATGAAACTTTTTTATTTGAGCAGCTTGTTGTTACAAGCATTCATGTAGCCATCAGAGTGAGTGGTGCAAGTATTCTTGTTGTCATAAAATTATTTAATTGACTGCTGATTATACATTTTCAAGATGATAGTAGCAGCTTTATGAATATTTGAATGTATGAAACACATGCAAAAAAAAAAATCTTGCTTATTCTAATCAGGTTTCATTTTATCAAACTGGTGAAAGATAAAATTTTGGTTATTAACCCTTTGACTGTGCAATAAAATTATATGATGTTTTGAAAAAATCAACTAAAAAGCATTTTAAGAAAAATTTAATTAAAGAAAACAAAAACAGTTAAAAGCAATCACTCATTTATGAAAACCAATGTTTTAGCGCATAGTTTTGAAGATCACTTTAAAAGCCATGATTGTGGCTTGCTGCAGTCAAAAGGTTAAAATAAATATTTGTTTATAAACAAAGAAATTTCAGTGGAATGACCAATTATTGCATTGAAATCTGGCTTGGGTTTGACCCAACAGCATATTGTGACCAATATGTGGTGATGGTGTAGTGGTAGAGCGCTTGCCTTATATGCAAGAAGTTCTGAGTTCGATCACCATCACGTCCCTGGTAGTACAGTGCTTAACTTGTTTATCTGCGCAGCGCCCTTGCAACTAACTAAAACTAATTATTTCAGTGGAATCCAGTCTGATTACAGCAAATTTGTTATCTACTTAATCCATCTTATATAATAGGAAACTGTCATCACTAAAAAATGCTTGCAGTTTGAATAGTGAATTTAGTTTGTGAATTTAGTTTAAGAAAAATTCCTTTTACAAATATAACAGACTTATCATAAAACAATAAACGAATTCACAGTCATGTGCTTAGATGCAAAACATTGTGAGTATAACATTGATTAATATTGATCATAATAGTTAGATAAAATATGAATTTGTTTGTTGTCAAGAGTGGTGTATTTTCATTTATGGTGTATTTTCATTTATTTGAGGGGAAAACAAATTAGGTAAAAAGCAAATAAAGGTTTGAAAATAAATCAAAGCATTGTATCTTAAAGTTGTATTATATATTACAGCTGGAATACTTTATGAGAAACTAATTTTTGTCAAAATGTTCACTTTTTATCACTTTGTGAAATTTCAGCACATTTACATAATTGTTTTTGGAAGATATTGTTATTTCAAAATCATTATATAATTATATTTAAAAACCTTAAATAATTTTTATTGGATTTAATATATTTCATTTTTTGGTCATCTTGTGTAATTTATTGTTTTTGTGGTTACAAACCATGCATGTGGTCATGTTGAAAAATGTCTTTAAACTGAAAAATGTGATCAAACTGAAAAATAAATTCAACTGAAGAATCAAATGAATAATAGCAATCAAAATGACTCAATTTTTTTAGTTATTTATTATTTATTTAGTTATTTATTATTTATTTTTCCTGTAGTTATTTATTAAATTATAAAACTAGGTTTTCAAATAAAATATCAAAAAGTATTTAACATACAAAAATATTTCTTGTATATTTCTGGTATACTTTTAAATTTAAATATCAAAAATGGACAACCATATGTGTTCAATTGATTTTTCATTAAATATGTGTGTATACACATCTATTTGATTGGTATAGCTATCAAGGTATTCAGAGAATGACATATAAGTTTATTGTTATGGAAACTTTGGTTAACAGTATTCATGTTGATAACCCAGAGCTATTAATGCTTAAATTTGTTTTTAACTCATGTTAAAAACAGATATAAGCATTTCAACTTAATTCTAGTTTTCAAATCATTAGCATTGATCAATTTTTAGATGAGAGGTAGAGATGTACATAAATAAAGAGCTTATAAACAACAGTTATTACAAATTAGATGTACCAACAGTAAAATATTTTAAAATTCTACATGACAAAAAGATTTCTTGTTGCAAAATAAAATTAATACAAGTTACTGAGCCATGTAAAAAAAATCTTATAAGTATTATTAAAAATAGAATTTTAACAATATTCTTAAATAGAGCATAAGCTTAGTAAGAAAATTGTTTTTATTCAAATAAATGGAAGTTAATAAAATAGTTGCCCTGCAACTCAGAATGTTGAAATAGTTACCCACAACGGAAAGTGTTGGCAATTGTGTAACTACAAAACTATTGCAAAACTTGTCATACAAAAAAAAAAATAAAAAAAAGAGAAAAGAGTTACATCGGTAAACAATAACAATGTGTACACCCTGTAGTTTATTATGCACCTTGTAGTTTATTATGCAATGATGCACCCTGTAGTTTATTATGCAAGGCATATACTGAAGATTAGACAAATATTTTATGTTTTATATCTGATAGCTTAACATATAATGTTAGATTTATTGTGTTATGAAAATAGCTCATGTTGAATTTCTTTATGGTGTTATGAAAAAAATCAAAATATTTGTACAAGAAATGACTTTACACAAACAAAATCATTATTTACTTATCTTTATGCTAGATAGGCAAAAAAATTAATTTCTAAAATTCATTATATTATGCTGAAGATTTTGTGATAAAATTTAAATAGAATTTCTTTGGGACATTACTTAGAAAGTCATTATTTAATGGCATGACAGTTAAATAACTTATTTGACTTCTATTTAATTTTTTAAAAGATCTTTTATATTCAATTCATGTTTTTTTAAAAGCTGTTAGTATTTGCTCCTTCTATTAATCATGACTCCCTGATTAAATAATGCATTGATATTAAATTAAAATTAAATGAAAAATATATTTTTGTTTTTCAAACAATTAATGCATTTTGATTTAGGCTTTATTGTTTTTATGGAAAATAGGCATTTTCTATATAGATTCTTTGAAGTATTGCATCTTAACTTTTACTTGTTAAGTTAACGTAAAAATACTTATAAATTATTTTTGATGATAAATTATTTTTCAAAAATATATTAAACTCTGTTTCTAATTTAAGAAAAGAACTTTGTGTTTAATTTAAGAAAAAATTGATGTAAAAGCTTACCAAATAATTCATCATCAAGTTGCATCTCAAGATCTTTAATTATTGATTTTGCTGCAAGTTGATGCATTACTGTTTTATTCAATTCACTTGAGCTTTGTACAGTATTGAAATGTAATTGAAAAGGTATAATTCTCTTAAACAAATGCTTTCCTATTTGACCTGATAAATAAATGAGGGCTTGAGTTGGATGCAGTTGCAAGTTGTTAACATCTCCGATTTCAGATTGTCCGATCTCAAATATAGATGAAGAACTAAATGTTCTTGAGTTTTCAATTATAGGTGGATTTCTGCTGACAGAGGGCTTTTTATTTGGTTTACTTGTTTGTTTTACTGTTTCCTTTGTTATTAAGTCTTCTAATATTTGTGTTAAGTCGTTTTCATTTTCAGTTTCTTTTTTTAAAGTCATATTACCTACATTAGATGTTGTGCGACTAAGCAACTTTCGTTTCAATGTCTGTGGAAGTGATGTTATACTCTCAGAAGATGGGGTTTTATTTTTAGACTTTTCTGAGACCGTATTTACAAAGGATCGTAGTTTGTTAATGAATGATGTTATTATTACTTTTGGTTTAGAGTTTTTTCTGTTAGTTTCTACTGATGGTTCTTTTAGTTCTTGGTCTTCTAAATTTTCAATGTGAGAATTTGATAAAGTTTTCTTTTTTTGTTCTATAATTTTGCACCTATCTACAATGCAATTTATGTCTTCATTTTCTGAATAGCCACTAGAAGATTGTGAAAAACTTTTTCTTCGAACATCATCTTCAAAATCACTAGAACGTTGATCAGTAGATGAGTATCTCCCAAAACCACTGTCTCGCCATTCACTGCTCTTTTTTTTTTGGAAGGTTTTAGGCCATGTGCACTGTATCATTTCTTCCTGAAGATTAACCCATTCGTGTAATTGACTTCTTTTCTCACTTACTTCACTTTCTAATAATTGAGATAATAAATCTTCATTTGAATAATCAAGTATATGAGTGTTAGCATTTTCATTTATCAAGGCTTGAGTTATTCTTCTACATTTTACTTTATCATTTAATATAAGTGTTTGGGTTATCAAGTCCTCGGGAATTTCATCATCGAAGTATTTTGATACATGAGGCGATCGTGTGTCAAGACTACGACAAGAGCTTAACCTAGTTGGGTAACCTGGAAAGGAAACGAAAATACTGCTTGTGTTAGATGTATCCGAGTTAATGCTACTTGTGCTTTTAGAACTATCACCATTTTTGTTTCTAAAATACCTTTCTAAGTCATGTTGTTGTAAATAAAGCTTTCTAATATCAGAATTACTATTTAATTCTTTGTCTAAAGTATCATCAATTTCATCTGGGTGTTTTGAAATTTTCCACGACTGTATCTTTTCAATTGAGTTTTTTTTTTTTACAAAAGTGCTTTCATGAAGTTTATTAACTTCATCTTCAGTCAAGAATACTTCATTTTCGTTGTCTAAACAGGTGCATAAGTTATATTTGTCTGATAATATTTCGTTTTCTAAAGCAAAATCTCTTTTTACATAGGGTTCAAAAACAATTTCTTCTATGGGGTAGAAATCTTCAAACCAAAATTCTTTTATAGAGTTACCAGACTCCTCATCTTTTTCATCATCTTCTTTTGTGGCAAGAATGGCAAACAAGTTCAAGCGATCTTGATAATAAAGAGGTGGTAAATTTTCTGGTGTATAGATAACGTCGTATGCATCTGGTAAGATCCATGACACTTTAAGGTCAGTGATAGCTGGTTGAAGAGCACTGCTTAACCCTTCAATAATCTATGAAAAGGTTTTTTTGTTGTTTTTATTATTGAGCTGAAAACGAGTGAGAACTATTTATATATAAATTATATAAATATTATATTTATATTATAAATTACAATTATATATAACAAACTTTTATGAAAATTTTTTCCAAATGCTACATAAAAAGTTGGATGGGGAGCTTCTTACCTTAACTTGTAAGTTTTCTTTTTCGCTAAATGTGAAGTTTTTTGCTTTTGTAAGATAGGAAAGTTTTTGTAGAGAGAAGATTTCATTATCATTTTCCATGCAAAATACAAAAATCCTATAATTTTGTATTTATTATATTGCAATTTTTTTTAAAAGTCGAAATTAAATTTGTACTATGAAATACTGTGAACAAAACACAATAAATCTGAGTAACAGAAAAAAAAAATTTAAGTCATAGGATAAAAATATATAGATGATAGTTACCGAGCTTTGTAATTTTTTTTTTTTACTACTTCTAATGTTTCTTTGCATTGGAACAAGTTACCCAAAGTTACCAGCAATACTTGTTTAGGAACATGTTCGATTTCATCTGTATTATAAAGCCATTCAACAGCTTCAAGTAAGGATGGTGGTCTTTGGATATTCGTTTCCACTCCAATATACTCAATTGCTGCAATATGATTTTCTTCGTTGTATACCTGGGAACATGAGAATAGTGGTTGTTTACTTATATAAAATACATTAAAGTAAGAGTTTTCAGGAAGGCTTTTCATTAATAATATCCAACTATCTCTTAAATCGTTTTTTAGTATGTCGTTAACAATATTGCAATTAATAATGAAAAGGAACTCGCCAATTTGCTCTATTGGAGATTCGTGGTTTAGTTCGTCATACTGGTTTAAAATTTCCGGAGAGTAGCTCAGCATTAATATTGGATTATTCATAATGTTACTAATTGGATTTGTTTTAATTTTTGCGTTTTTTTGTTCACTTGGCTCTTCAATAAATATATAAGGTTCTCGTGGTCGGCACAAAAACATTACAAGTTCAAATACATTGTCGGATGGAGTGTAGTTTTCTGGTAATGATACGCGAAGTTTTGATCCAGATAGAGAAAAGGGGGGCGCATCAACTTGTATAGGATGAGTGTTTGATTGGATACCGCATAATAAACACGGTGCTTCAATAAGCATTTCGATTTGAAAGCTTCCTAAAGGTTCGGCTCTCGTTTTATAAGCATGTTTTACATCAACTTCTGTAACGATTTTGGGAGAGAATGTTTGTGGTAGTTTGTAATGAAGAGCATCACCGTTTAATGTCATGCATATTTCACTAACTATTGTCACCTGAATTTCTACCAAAACCCATGGGGCTATATTGCCAATGCAAACATTAAACACGTCGTCGTGCATCTGTTCTTTACCAAATAAGATTTCTTTATTTTCTATCTCTTTACTGTGTTTAATGCTAGCCGATATATAGTGACCTTCCACTAAGCATTCGAACTCCACTATTGCACTGTTATGTGTCAGTGGCAAAATAAAAAGACCTTCGATATTAGTGCGGTTATGGTTGTAATAAGTTAAAATTGCTGTTGTTCTTGATGTAAAGCCTTTTATTTCGGCAAAAATCGTTGATGATCGAAGATGAAGAGGATACAAGGTCGTGCGATTGATTAAACCAGACATGTGTTTTGATTTATCAAGTACGAATTAATAAACCAGATATAAATTTTGACATCGTATATGTTAGTAGACTGTAATAAATATTTATCATATTTTTCTCTACTTCATATAATATTTATATATATATGTGTGTGTGTGTGTCTACGTATAATATACACACACACATATATATATATATATATATATATATATATATATATATATATATATATATATATATATATATATATATATATATATATATATATATATATATCTGTGTGTGCTAAAATATTTGTTTGTTTATTATAATTCTTAAGCCTAATTGCAAAAAAAAAAAAAAAGAATAATAGTTTATCATAAAAAGGATTTTAATCAAGCAATAAATTGGACTGTAAAAGCGAAATATGGAAAAAATTCATTACAAAAATTGCGCTTTGTTTAAAAAATAAGTATTTTACAGGGGGTTTAAAGTAATGGTTTTTGTTTCCTTTTTTATATTTAAAAATCTTAAACGACCCCCTTTCAAATTGCACACAGATGTGGCTTACAGTTGAAGAAAAAAAAGAAATCTTTTGTTATGCGCTGCGTCATTAATTATAAACAATAAAGAGAATTTTGTTGCAGGTGATAATCTTAATTCGAGTT